>NW_027369027.1:0-45615 GCF_046119375.1 Phyllobates terribilis | reverse complement strand
CAGCAGAATAGTGAGTGCAGCTCTGGGGTATAATACAGGAGGTAACTCAGGATCAGTAATGTAATGTATGTAGACAGTGACTGCACCAGCAGAATAGTGAGTGCAGCTCTGGGGTATAATACAGGATATAACTCAGGATCAGTAATGTAATGTATGTGCACAGTGACTGCACCAGCAGAATAGTGAGTGCAGCTCTGGAGTATAATACAGGAGGTAACTCAGGATCAGTAATGTAATGTATGTACACAGTGACTGCACCAGCAGAATAGTGAGTGCAGCTCTGGGGTATAATACAGGATGTAACTTAGGATCAGTAATGTAATGTACACAGTGACTGCACCAGCAGAATAGTGAGTGCAGCTCTGGGGTATAATACAGGATGTAACTCAGGATCAGTAATGTAATGTATGTACACAGTGACTGCACCAGCAGAATAGTGAGTTCAGCTCTCGAGTATAATACAGGATGTAACTCAGGATCAGTAATGTAATGTATGTACACAGTGACTGCACCAGCAGAATAGTGAGTTCAGCTCTGGAGTATAATACAGGATGTAACTCAGGATCAGTAATGTAATGTATGTACACAGTGACTGCACAAGCAGAATAGTGAGTGCAGCTCTGGAGTATAATACAGGAGGTAACTCAGGATCAGTAATGTAATGTATGTACACAGTGACTGCACCAGCAGAATAGTGAGTGCAGCTCTGGGGTATAATACAGGAGGTAACTCAGGATCAGTAATGTAATGTATGTAGACAGTGACTGCACCAGCAGAATAGTGAGTGCAGCTCTGGGGTATAATACAGGATATAACTCAGGATCAGTAATGTAATGTATGTGCACAGTGACTGCACCAGCAGAATAGTGAGTGCAGCTCTGGAGTATAATACAGGAGGTAACTCAGGATCAGTAATGTAATGTATGTACACAGTGACTGCACCAGCAGAATAGTGAGTGCAGCTCTGGGGTATAATACAGGATGTAACTTAGGATCAGTAATGTAATGTACACAGTGACTGCACCAGCAGAATAGTGAGTGCAGCTCTGGGGTATAATACAGGATGTAACTCAGGATCAGTAATGTAATGTATGTACACAGTGACTGCACCAGCAGAATAGTGAGTTCAGCTCTCGAGTATAATACAGGATGTAACTCAGGATCAGTAATGTAATGTATGTACACAGTGACTGCACCAGCAGAATAGTGAGTTCAGCTCTGGAGTATAATACAGGATGTAACTCAGGATCAGTAATGTAATGTATGTACACAGTGACTGCACAAGCAGAATAGTGAGTGCAGCTCTGGAGTATAATACAGGATGTAACTCAGGATCAGTAATGTAATGTATGTACACAGTGACTGCACCAGCAGAATAGTGAGTGCAGCTCTGGAGTATAATACAGGAGGTAACTCAGGATCAGTAATGTAATGTATGTACACAGTGACTGCACCAGCAGAATAGTGAGTGCAGCTCTGGGGTATAATACAGGATGTAACTCAGGATCAGTAATGTAATGTATGTACACAGTGACTGCACCAGCAGAATAGTGAGTTCAGCTCTGGAGTATAATACAGGATGTAACTCAGGATCAGTAATGTAATGTATGTACACAGTGACTGCACCAGCAGAATAGTGAGTTCAGCTCTGGAGTATAATACAGGATGTAACTCAGGATCAGTAATGTAATCTATGTACACAGTGACTGCACCAGCAGAATAGTGAGTGCAGCTCTGGAGTATAATACAGGATGTAACTTAGGATCAGTAATGTAATGTACACAGTGACTGCACCAGCAGAATAGTGAGTGCAGCTCTGGAGTATAATACAGGATGTAACTCAGGATCAGTAATGTAATGTATGTACACAGTGACTGCACCAGCAGAATAGTGAGTGCAGCTCTGGAGTATAATACAGGATGTAACTCAGGATCAGTAATGTAATGTATGTACACAGTGACTGCACCAGCAGAATAGTGAGTGCAGCTCTGGGGTATAATACAGGATGTAACTCAGGATCAGTAATGTAATGTATGTACACAGTGACTGCACCAGCAGAATAGTGAGTGCAGCTCTGGAGTATAATACAGGATGTAACTTAGGATCAGTAATGTAATGTACACAGTGACTGCACCAGCAGAATAGTGAGTGCAGCTCTGGAGTATAATACAGGATGTAACTCAGGATCAGTAATGTAATGTATGTACACAGTGACTGCACCAGCAGAATAGTGAGTGCAGCTCTGGAGTATAATACAGGATGTAACTCAGGATCAGTAATGTAATGTATGTACACAGTGACTGCACCAGCAGAATAGTGAGTGCAGCTCTGGGGTATAATACAGGAGGTAACTCAGGATCAGTAATGTAATGTATGTACACAGTGACTGCACCAGCAGAATAGTGAGTGCAGCTCTGGGGTATAATACAGGAGGTAACTCAGGATCAGTAATGTAATGTATATACACAGTGACTGCACCAGCAGAATAGTGAGTGCAGCTCTGGAGTATAATACAGGATGTAACTCAGGATCAGTAATGTAATGTGTGTACACAGTGACTCCACCAGCACAATAGTGAGTGCAGCTCTGGAGTATAATACAGGAGGTAACTCAGGATCAGTAATGTAATGTATGTACACAGTGACTGCACCAGCAGAATAGTGAGTGCAGCTCTGGGGTATAATACAGGAGGTAACTCAGGATCAGTAATGTAATGTATGTACACAGTGACTGCACCAGCAGAATAGTGAGTGCAGCTCTGGGGTATAATACAGGAGGTAACTCAGGATCAGTAATGTAATGTATATACACAGTGACTGCACCAGCAGAATAGTGAGTGCAGCTCTGGAGTATAATACAGGATGTAACTCAGGATCAGTAATGTAATGTGTGTACACAGTGACTCCACCAGCACAATAGTGAGTGCAGCTCTGGAGTATAATACAGGAGGTAACTCAGGATCAGTAATGTAATGTATGTACACAGTGACTGCACCAGCAGAATAGTGAGTGCAGCTCTGGGGTATAATACAGGAGGTAACTCAGGATCAGTAATGTAATGTATGTACACAGTGACTGCACCAGCAGAATAGTGAGCGCAGCTCTGGAGTATAATACAGGATGTAACTCAGGATCAGTAATGTAATGTATGTACACGGTGACTGCACCAGCAGACTAGTGAGTGCAGCTCTGGAGTATAATACAGGATGTAACTCAGGATCAGTAATGTAATGTGTGTACACAGTGACTCCACCAGCACAATAGTGAGTGCAGCTCTGGAGTATAATACAGGAGGTAACTCAGGATCAGTAATGTAATGTATGTACACAGTGACTGCACCAGCAGAATAGTGAGTGCAGCTCTGGGGTATAATACAGGATGTAACTCAGGATCAGTAATGTAATGTATGTACACAGTGACTGCACCAGCAGAATAGTGAGTGCAGCTCTGGAGTATAATACAGGAGGTAACTCAGGATCAGTAATGTAATGTATGTACACAGTGACTGCACCAGCAGAATAGTGAGTGCAGCTCTGGAGTATAATATAGGATGTAACTCAGGATCAGTAATGTAATGTATGTACACAGTGACTGCACCAGCAGAATAGTGAGTGCAGCTCTGGGGTATAATACAGGAGGTAACTCAGGATCAGTAATGTAATGTATGTACACAGTGACTGCACCAGCAGAATAGTGAGTGCAGCTCTGGGGTATAATACAGGAGGTAACTCAGGATCAGTAATGTAATGTATGTACACAGTGACTGCACCAGCAGAATAGTGAGTGCAGCTCTGGAGTATAATATAGGATGTAACTCAGGATCAGTAATGTAATGTATGTACACAGTGACTGCACCAGCAGAATAGTGAGTGCAGCTCTGGGGTATAATACAGGAGGTAACTCAGGATCAGTAATGTAATGTATGTACACAGTGACTGCACCAGCAGAATAGTGAGTGCAGCTCTGGGGTATAATACAGGATGTAACTCAGGATCAGTAATGTAATGTATGTACACAGTGACTGCACCAGCAGAATAGTGAGTGCAGCTCTGGAGTATAATACAGGATGTAACTCAGGATCAGTAATGTAATGTATGTACACAGTGACTGCACCAGCAGAATAGTGAGTGCAGCTCTGGGGTATAATACAGGAGGTAACTCAGGATCAGTAATGTAATGTATGTACACAGTGACTGCACCAGCAGAATAGTGAGTGCAGCTCTGGAGTATAATACAGGATGTAACTCAGGATCAGTAATGTAATGTATGTACACAGTGACTGCACCAGCAGAATAGTGAGTGCAGCTCTGGAGTATAATACAGGATGTAACTCAGGATCAGTAATGTAATGTATGCACACAGTGACTCCACCAGCACAATAGTGAGTGCAGCTCTGGAGTATAATACAGGATGTAACTCAGGATCAGTAATGTAATGTATGCACACAGTGACTCCACCAGCACAATAGGGAGTGCAGCTCTGGAGTATAATACAGGAGGTAACTCAGGATCAGTAATGTAATGTATGTAGACAGTGACTGCACCAGCACAATAGTGAGTGCAGCTCTGGAGTATAATACAGGAGGTAACTCAGGATCAGTAATGTAATGTATGTACACAGTGACTGCACCAGCAGAATAGTGAGTGCAGCTCTGGGGTATAATACAGGAGGTAACTCAGGATCAGTAATGTAATGTATGTAGACAGTGACTGCACCAGCAGAATAGTGAGTGCAGCTCTGGGGTATAATACAGGATATAACTCAGGATCAGTAATGTAATGTATGTGCACAGTGACTGCACCAGCAGAATAGTGAGTGCAGCTCTGGAGTATAATACAGGAGGTAACTCAGGATCAGTAATGTAATGTATGTACACAGTGACTGCACCAGCAGAATAGTGAGTGCAGCTCTGGGGTATAATACAGGATGTAACTTAGGATCAGTAATGTAATGTACACAGTGACTGCACCAGCAGAATAGTGAGTGCAGCTCTGGGGTATAATACAGGATGTAACTCAGGATCAGTAATGTAATGTATGTACACAGTGACTGCACCAGCAGAATAGTGAGTTCAGCTCTCGAGTATAATACAGGATGTAACTCAGGATCAGTAATGTAATGTATGTACACAGTGACTGCACCAGCAGAATAGTGAGTTCAGCTCTGGAGTATAATACAGGATGTAACTCAGGATCAGTAATGTAATGTATGTACACAGTGACTGCACAAGCAGAATAGTGAGTGCAGCTCTGGAGTATAATACAGGATGTAACTCAGGATCAGTAATGTAATGTATGTACACAGTGACTGCACCAGCAGAATAGTGAGTGCAGCTCTGGAGTATAATACAGGAGGTAACTCAGGATCAGTAATGTAATGTATGTACACAGTGACTGCACCAGCAGAATAGTGAGTGCAGCTCTGGGGTATAATACAGGATGTAACTCAGGATCAGTAATGTAATGTATGTACACAGTGACTGCACCAGCAGAATAGTGAGTTCAGCTCTGGAGTATAATACAGGATGTAACTCAGGATCAGTAATGTAATGTATGTACACAGTGACTGCACCAGCAGAATAGTGAGTTCAGCTCTGGAGTATAATACAGGATGTAACTCAGGATCAGTAATGTAATCTATGTACACAGTGACTGCACCAGCAGAATAGTGAGTGCAGCTCTGGAGTATAATACAGGATGTAACTTAGGATCAGTAATGTAATGTACACAGTGACTGCACCAGCAGAATAGTGAGTGCAGCTCTGGAGTATAATACAGGATGTAACTCAGGATCAGTAATGTAATGTATGTACACAGTGACTGCACCAGCAGAATAGTGAGTGCAGCTCTGGAGTATAATACAGGATGTAACTCAGGATCAGTAATGTAATGTATGTACACAGTGACTGCACCAGCAGAATAGTGAGTGCAGCTCTGGGGTATAATACAGGATGTAACTCAGGATCAGTAATGTAATGTATGTACACAGTGACTGCACCAGCAGAATAGTGAGTGCAGCTCTGGAGTATAATACAGGATGTAACTTAGGATCAGTAATGTAATGTACACAGTGACTGCACCAGCAGAATAGTGAGTGCAGCTCTGGAGTATAATACAGGATGTAACTCAGGATCAGTAATGTAATGTATGTACACAGTGACTGCACCAGCAGAATAGTGAGTGCAGCTCTGGAGTATAATACAGGATGTAACTCAGGATCAGTAATGTAATGTATGTACACAGTGACTGCACCAGCAGAATAGTGAGTGCAGCTCTGGAGTATAATACAGGAGGTAACTCAGGATCAGTAATGTAATGTATGTACACAGTGACTGCACCAGCAGAATAGTGAGTGCAGCTCTGGAGTATAATACAGGATGTAACTTAGGATCAGTAATGTAATGTATGTACACAGTGACTGCACCAGCAGAATAGTGAGTGCAGCTCTGGAGTATAATACAGGATGTAACTCAGGATCAGTAATGTAATGTATGTACACAGTGACTGCACCAGCAGAATAGTGAGTTCAGCTCTGGAGTATAATACAGGATGTAACTCAGGATCAGTAATGTAATGTATGTACACAGTGACTGCACCAGCAGAATAGTGAGTTCAGCTCTGGAGTATAATACAGGATGTAACTCAGGATCAGTAATGTAATGTATGTACACAGTGACTGCACCAGCAGAATAGTGAGTGCAGCTCTGGAGTATAATACAGGAGGTAACTCAGGATCAGTAATGTAATGTATGTACACAGTGACTGCACCAGCAGAATAGTGAGTGCAGCTCTGGGGTATAATACAGGATGTAACTCAGGGTCAGTAATGTAATGTATGTACACAGTGACTGCACCAGCAGAATAGTGAGTTCAGATCTGGAGTATAATACAGGAGGTAACTCAGGATCGGTAATGTAATGTATGTACACAGTGACTGCACCAGCAGAATAGTGAGTGCAGCTCTGGAGTATAATACAGGATGTAACTCAGGATCAGTAATGTAATGTATGTACACAGTGACTGCACCAGCAGAATAGTGAGTTCAGCTCTGGAGTATAATACAGGATGTAACTCAGGATCAGTAATGTAATGTATGTACACAGTGACTGCACCAGCAGAATAGTGAGTGCAGCTCTGGAGTATAATACAGGAGGTAACTCAGGATCAGTAATGTAATGTATGTACACAGTGACTGCACCAGCAGAATAGTGAGTGCAGCTCTGGAGTATAATACAGGAGGTAACTCAGGATCAGTAATGTAATGTATGTACACAGTGACTGCACCAGCAGAATAGTGAGTGCAGCTCTGGAGTATAATACAGGAGGTAACTCAGGATCAGTAATGTAATGTATGTACACAGTGACTGCACCAGCAGAATAGTGAGCGCAGCTCTGGAGTATAATACAGGAGGTAACTCAGGATCAGTAATGTAATGTATGTACACAGTGACTGCACCAGCAGAATAGTGAGTGCAGCTCTGGAGTATAATACAGGATGTAACTCAGGATCAGTAATGTAATGTATGCACACAGTGACTCCACCAGCACAATAGGGAGTGCAGCTCTGGAGTATAATACAGGAGGTAACTCCGGATCAGTAATGTAATGTATGTAGACAGTGACTGCACCAGCACAATAGTGAGTGCAGCTCTGGAGTATAATACAGGAGGTAACTCAGGATCAGTAATGTAATGTATGTACACAGTGACTGCACCAGCAGAATAGTGAGTGCAGCTCTGGGGTATAATACAGGAGGTAACTCAGGATCAGTAATGTAATGTATGTAGACAGTGACTGCACCAGCACAATAGTGAGTGCAGCTCTGGAGTATAATACAGGAGGTAACTCAGGATCAGTAATGTAATGTATGTACACAGTGACTGCACCAGCAGAATAGTGAGTGCAGCTCTGGGGTATAATACAGGATGTAACTCAGGATCAGTAATGTAATGTATGTACACAGTGACTGCACCACCAGAATAGTGAGTGCAGCTCTGGAGTATAATACAGGATGTAACTCAGGATCAGTAATGTAATGTACACAGTGACTGCACCAGCAGAATAGTGAGTGCAGCTCTGGAGTATAATACAGGATGTAACTCAGGATCAGTAATGTAATGTATGTACACAGTGACTGCACCAGCAGAATAGTGAGTGCAGCTCTGGAGTATAATACAGGAGGTAACTCAGGATCAGTAATGTAATGTATGTACACAGTGACTGCACCAGCAGAATAGTGAGTGCAGCTCTGGGGTATAATACAGGATGTAACTCAGGATCAGTAATGTAATGTATGTACACAGTGACTGCACCAGCAGAATAGTGAGTTCAGCTCTGGAGTATAATACAGGATGTAACTCAGGATCAGTAATGTAATGTATGTACACAGTGACTGCACCAGCAGAATAGTGAGTTCAGCTCTGGAGTATAATACAGGATGTAACTCAGGATCAGTAATGTAATGTATGTACACAGTGACTGCACCAGCAGAATAGTGAGTGCAGCTCTGGAGTATAATACAGGAGGTAACTCAGGATCAGTAATGTAATGTATGTACACAGTGACTGCACCAGCAGAATAGTGAGTGCAGCTCTGGAGTATAATACAGGAGGTAACTCAGGATCAGTAATGTAATGTATGTACACAGTGACTGCACCAGCAGAATAGTGAGTGCAGCTCTGGAGTATAATACAGGAGGTAACTCAGGATCAGTAATGTAATGTATGTACACAGTGACTGCACCAGCAGAATAGTGAGCGCAGCTCTGGAGTATAATACAGGAGGTAACTCAGGATCAGTAATGTAATGTATGTACACAGTGACTGCACCAGCAGAATAGTGAGCGCAGCTCTGGGGTATAATACATGATGTAACTCAGGATCAGTAATGTAATGTATGTACACAGTGACTGCACCAGCAGAATAGTGAGTGCAGCTCTGGAGTATAATACAGGAGGTAACTCAGGATCAGTAATGGAATGTATGTACACAGTGACTGCACCAGCAGAATAGTGAGCGCAGCTCTGGAGTATAATACAGGAGGTAACTCAGGATCAGTAATGTAATGTATGTACACAGTGACTGCACCAGCAGAATAGTGAGCGCAGCTCTGGAGTATAATACAGGAGGTAACTCAGGATCAGTAATGTAATGTATGTACACGGTGACTTCACCAGCAGAATAGTGAGTTCAGCTCTGGAGTATAATACAGGATGTAACTCAGGATCAGTAATGTAATGTATGTACACAGTGACTGCACCAGCAGAATAGTGAGTGCAGCTCTGGAGTATAATACAAGAGGTAACTCAGGATCAGTAATGTAATGTATGTACACAGTGACTGCACCTGCAGAATAGTGAGCGCAGCTCTGGAGTATAATACAGGAGGTAACTCAGGATCAGTAATGTATGTACACCGTGACTGCACCAGCAGAATAGTGAGCGCAGCTCTGGAGTATAATACAGGAGGTAACTCAGGATCAGTAATGTAATGTATGTACACAGTGACTACACCAGCAGAATAGTGAGTGCAGCTCTGGGGTATAATACAGGAGGTAACTCAGGATTAGTAATGTAATGTATGTACACAGTGACTGCACCAGCAGAATAGTGAGTGCAGCTCTGGGGTATAATACAGGAGGTAACTCAGGATCAGTAATGTAATGTATGTACACAGTGACTGCACCAGCAGAATAGTGAGCGCAGCTCTGGAGTATAATACAGGAGGTAACTCAGGATCAGTAATGTAATGTATGTACACAGTGACTGCACCAGCAGAATAGTGAGTGCAGCTCTGGAGTATAATACAGGATGTAACTCAGGATCAGTAATGTATGTACACAGTGACTGCACCAGCAGAATAGTGAGTGCAGCTCTGGAGTATAATACAGGATGTAACTCAGGATCAGTAATGTAATGTATGTACACAGTGACTGCACCAGCAGAATAGTGAGTGCAGCTCTGGAGTATAATACAGGATGTAACTCAGGATCAGTAATGTAATGTATGTACACAGTGACTGCACCAGCATTATAGTGAGTGCAGCTCTGGAGTATAACACAGGATGTAACTCAGGATCAGTAATGTAATGTATGTACACAGTGACTTCACCAGCAGAATAGTGAGTGCAGCTCTGGAGTATAATACAGGAGGTAACTCAGGATCAGTAATGTAATGTATGTACACAGTGACTGCACCAGCAGAATAGTGAGTGCAGCTCTGGGGTATAATACAGGAGGTAACTCAGGATCAGTAATGTAATGTATGTACACAGTGACTGCACCAGCAGAATAGTGAGTGCAGCTCTGGAGTATAATACAGGATGTAACTCAGGATCAGTAATGTAATGTACACAGTGACTGCACCAGCAGAAAAGTGAGTGCAGCTCTGGAGTATAATACAGGATGTAACTCAGGATCAGTAATGTAATGTATGTACACAGTGACTTCACCAGCAGAATAGTGAGTTCAGCTCTGGAGTATAATACAGGATGTAACTCAGGATCAGTAATGTAATGTATGTACACAGTGACTGCACCAGCAGAATAGTGAGTGCAGCTCTGGAGTATAATACAAGAGGTAACTCAGGATCAGTAATGTAATGTATGTACACAGTGACTGCACCTGCAGAATAGTGAGCGCAGCTCTGGAGTATAATACAGGAGGTAACTCAGGATCAGTAATGTAATGTATGTACACCGTGACTGCACCAGCAGAATAGTGAGCGCAGCTCTGGAGTATAATACAGGAGGTAACTCAGGATCAGTAATGTAATGTATGTACACAGTGACTACACCAGCAGAATAGTGAGTGCAGCTCTGGGGTATAATACAGGAGGTAACTCAGGATTAGTAATGTAATGTATGTACACAGTGACTGCACCAGCAGAATAGTGAGTGCAGCTCTGGGGTATAATACAGGAGGTAACTCAGGATCAGTAATGTAATGTATGTACACAGTGACTGCACCAGCAGAATAGTGAGCGCAGCTCTGGAGTATAATACAGGAGGTAACTCAGGATCAGTAATGTAATGTATGTACACAGTGACTGCACCAGCAGAATAGTGAGTGCAGCTCTGGAGTATAATACAGGATGTAACTCAGGATCAGTAATGTATGTACACAGTGACTGCACCAGCAGAATAGTGAGTGCAGCTCTGGAGTATAATACAGGATGTAACTCAGGATCAGTAATGTAATGTATGTACACAGTGACTGCACCAGCAGAATAGTGAGTGCAGCTCTGGAGTATAATACAGGATGTAACTCAGGATCAGTAATGTAATGTATGTACACAGTGACTGCACCAGCAGAATAGTGAGTGCAGCTCTGGAGTATAACACAGGATGTAACTCAGGATCAGTAATGTAATGTATGTACACAGTGACTTCACCAGCAGAATAGTGAGTGCAGCTCTGGAGTATAATACAGGATGTAACTCAGGATCAGTAATGTAATGTATGTACACAGTGACTGCACCAGCAGAATAGTGACCGCAGCTCTGGAGTATAATACAGGAGGTAACTCAGGATCAGTAATGTAATGTAATGTATGTACTCAGTGACTGCACCAGCAGACTAGTGAGTGCAGCTCTGGAGTATAATACAGGCTGTAACTCAGGATCAGTAATGTAATGTATGTACACAGTGACTGCACCAGCAGACTAGTGAGTGCAGCTCTGGAGTATAATACAGGCTGCAACTCAGGATCAGTAATGTAATGTATGTACACAGTGTCTGCACCAGCAGAATAGTGAGTGCAGCTCTGGAGTATAATACAGGATGTAACTCAGGATCAGTAATGTAATGTATGTACACAGTGACTGCACCAGCAGAATAGTGAGTGCAGCTCTGGGGTATAATACAGGATGTAACTCAGGATCAGTAATGTAATGTATGTATACAGTGACTGCAACAGCAAAATAGTGAGTGCAGCTCTGGAGTATAATACAGGATGTAACTCCGGATCAGTAATGTAATGTATGTACACAGTGACTGCACCAGCAGAATAGTGAGTGCAGCTCTGGAGTATAATAAAGGATGTAACTCAGGATCAGTAATGTAATGTATGTACACAGTGACTCCACCAGCAGAATAGTGAGTGCAGCTCTGGGGTATAATACAGGATGTAACTCAGGATCAGTAATGTAATGTATGTACACAGTGACTGCACCAGCAGAATAGTGAGTGCAGCTCTGGGGAATACTAAAGGATGTAACTCAGGATCAGTAATGTAATGTATGAATACAGTGACTGCACCAGCAGAATAGTGAGTGCAGCTCTGGAGAATAATACAGGATGTACCTCAGGATCAGTAATGTAATGTATGTACACAGTGACTGCAGCTCTGGAGTATAATACAGGATGTAACTCAGGATCAGTAATGTAATGTATGTACACAGTGACTGCACCAGCAGAATAGTGAGTGCAGCTCTGGAGTATAATACAGGATGTAACTCAGGATCAGTAATGTAATGTATGCACACAGTGACTGCACCAGCACAATAGGGAGTGCAGCTCTGGAGTATAATACAGGAGGTAACTCAGGATCAGTAATGTAATGTATGTACACAGTGACTGCACCAGCAGAATAGTGAGTGCAGCTCTGGGGTATAATACAGGATGTAACTCAGGATCAGTAATGTAATGTATGTACACAGTGACTGCACCAGCAGAATAGTGAGTGCAGCTCTGGAGTATAATACAGGATGTAACTCAGGATCAGTAATGTAATGTACACAGTGACTGCACCAGCAGAAAAGTGAGTGCAGCTCTGGAGTATAATACAGGATGTAACTCAGGATCAGTAATGTAATGTGTGTACACAGTGACTGCACCAGCAGAATAGTGAGTTCAGCTCTGGAGTATAATACAGGATGTAACTCAGGATCAGTAATGTAATGTATGTACACAGTGACTGCACCAGCAGAATAGTGAGTGCAGCTCTGGAGTATAATACAGGAGGTAACTCAGGATCAGTAATGTAATGTATGTACACAGTGACTGCACCAGCAGAATAGTGAGTGCAGCTCTGGAGTATAATACAGGAGGTAACTCAGGATCAGTAATGTAATGTATGTACACAGTGACTGCACCAGCAGAATAGTGAGTGCAGCTCTGGAGTATAATACAGGAGGTAACTCAGGATCAGTAATGTAATGTATGTACACAGTGACTGCACCAGCAGAATAGTGAGTGCAGCTCTGGAGTATAATACAGGAGGTAACTCAGGATCAGTAATGTAATGTATGTACACAGTGACTGCACCAGCAGAATAGTGAGAGCAGCTCTGGAGTATAATACAGGCTGCAACTCAGGATCAGTAATGTAATGTATGTACACAGTGTCTGCACCAGCAGAATAGTGAGTGCAGCTCTGGAGTATAATACAGGATGTAACTCAGGATCAGTAATGTAATGTATGTACACAGTGACTGCACCAGCAGAATAGTGAGCGCAGCTCTGGGGTATAATACATGATGTAACTCAGGATCAGTAATGTAATGTATGTACACAGTGACTTCACCAGCAGAATAGTGAGTTCAGCTCTGGAGTATAGTACAGGATGTAACTCAGGATCAGTAATGTAATGTATGTACACAGTGACTGCACCAGCAGAATAGTGAGTGCAGCTCTGGAGTATAATACAAGAGGTAACTCAGGATCAGTAATGTAATGTATGTACACAGTGACTGCACCTGCAGAATAGTGAGCGCAGCTCTGGAGTATAATACAGGAGGTAACTCAGGATTAGTAATGTAATGTATGTACACAGTGACTGCACCAGCAGAATAGTGAGTGCAGCTCTGGAGTATAATACAGGATGTAACTCAGGATCAGTAATGTATGTACACAGTGACTGCACCAGCAGAATAGTGAGTGCAGCTCTGGAGTATAATACAGGATGTAACTCAGGATCAGTAATGTAATGTATGTACACAGTGACTGCACCAGCAGAATAGTGAGTGCAGCTCTGGAGTATAACACAGGATGTAACTCAGGATCAGTAATGTAATGTATGTACACAGTGACTTCACCAGCAGAATAGTGAGTGCAGCTTTGGAGTATAATACAGGATGTAACTCAGGATCAGTAATGTAATGTATGTACACAGTGACTGCACCAGCAGAATAGTGAGTGCAGCTCTGGAGAATAATACAGGATGTAACTCAGGATCAGTAATGTAATGTAATGTATGTACTCAGTGACTGCACCAGCAGAATAGTGAGTGCAGCTCTGGAGAATAATACAGGATGTACCTCAGGATCAGTAATGTAATGTATGTACACAGTGACTGCAGCTCTGGAGTATAATACAGGATGTAACTCAGGATCAGTAATGTAATGTATGTACACAGTGACTGCACCAGCAGAATAGTGAGCGCAGCTCTGGAGTATAATACAGGAGGTAACTCAGGATCAGTAATGTAATGTATGTACACAGTGACTGCACCAGCAGAATAGTGAGTGCAGCTCTGGAGAATAATACAGGATGTACCTCAGGATCAGTAATGTAATGTATGTACACAGTGACTGCAGCTCTGGAGTATAATACAGGAGGTAACTCAGGATCAGTAATGTAATGTATGTACACAGTGACTGCACCAGCAGAATAGTGAGTGCAACTCTGGAGTATAATACAGGAGGTAACTCAGGATCAGTAATGTAATGTATGTACACAGTGACTGCACCAGCAGAATAGTGAGCGCAGCTCTGGAGTATAATACAGGAGGTAACTCATGATCAGTAATGTAATGTATGTACACAGTGACTTCACCAGCAGAATAGTGAGTTCAGCTCTGGAGTATAATACAGGATGTAACTCAGGATCAGTAATGTAATGTATGTACACAGTGACTGCACCAGCAGAATAGTGAGTGCAGCTCTGGAGTATAATACAAGAGGTAACTCAGGATCAGTAATGTAATGTATGTACACAGTGACTGCACCTGCAGAATAGTGAGCGCAGCTCTGGAGTATAATACAGGAGGTAACTCAGGATCAGTAATGTAATGTATGTACACCGTGACTGCACCAGCAGAATAGTGAGCGCAGCTCTGGAGTATAATACAGGAGGTAACTCAGGATCAGTAATGTAATGTATGTACACAGTGACTGCACCAGCAGAATAGTGAATGCAGCTCTGGGGTATAATACAGGAGGTAACTCAGGATTAGTAATGTAATGTATGTACACAGTGACTGCACCAGCAGAATAGTGAGTGCAGCTCTGGGGTATAATACAGGAGGTAACTCAGGATCAGTAATGTAATGTATGTACACAGTGACTGCACCAGCAGAATAGTGAGCGCAGCTCTGGAGTATAATACAGGAGGTAACTCAGGATCAGTAATGTAATGTATGTACACAGTGACTGCACCAGCAGAATAGTGAGTGCAGCTCTGGAGTATAATACAGGATGTAACTCAGGATCAGTAATGTAATGTATGTACACAGTGACTGCACCAGCAGAATAGTGAGTGCAGCTCTGGAGTATAATACAGGATGTAACTCAGGATCAGTAATGTAATGTATGTACACAGTGACTGCACCAGCAGAATAGTGAGTGCAGCTCTGGAGTATAACACAGGAGGTAACTCAGGATCAGTAATGTAATGTATGTACACAGTGACTGCACCAGCAGAATAGTGACGGCAGCTCTGGAGTATAATACAGGAGGTAACTCAGGATCAGTAATGTAATGTATGTACACAGTGACTGCACCAGCAGAATAGTGAGTGCAGCTCTGGAGAATAATACAGGATGTAACTCAGGATCAGTAATGTAATGTAATGTATGTACTCAGTGACTGCACCAGCAGACTAGTGAGTGCAGCTCTGGAGTATAATACAGGCTGCAACTCAGGATCAGTAATGTAATGTATGTACACAGTGACTGCACCAGCAGAATAGTGACGGCAGCTCTGGAGTATAATACAGGAGGTAACTCAGGATCAGTAATGTAATGTATGTACACAGTGACTGCACCAGCAGAATAGTGAGTGCAGCTCTGGAGAATAATACAGGATGTAACTCAGGATCAGTAATGTAATGTAATGTATGTACTCAGTGACTGCACCAGCAGACTAGTGAGTGCAGCGCTGGAGTATAATACAGGCTGTAACTCAGGATCAGTAATGTAATGTATGTACACAGTGACTGCACCAGCAGACTAGTGAGTGCAGCTCTGGAGTATAATACAGGCTGCAACTCAGGATCAGTAATGTAATGTATGTACACAGTGTCTGCACCAGCAGAATAGTGAGTGCAGCTCTGGAGTATAATACAGGATGTAACTCAGGATCAGTAATGTAATGTATGTACACAGTGACTGCACCAGCAGAATAGTGAGTGCAGCTCTGGAGTATAATACAGGAGGTAACTCAGGATCAGTAATGTAATCTATGTACACAGTGACTGCACCAGCAGAATAGTGAGTGCAGCTCTGGGGTATAATACAGGATGTAACTCAGGATCAGTAATGTAATGTATGTATACAGTGACTGCAACAGCAAAATAGTGAGTGCAGCTCTGGAGTATAATACAGGATATAACTCAGGATCAGTAATGTAATGTATGTACACAGTGACTGCACCAGCAGAATAATGAGTGCAGCTCTGGAGTATAATAAAGGATGTAACTCAGGATCAGTAATGTAATGTATGTACACAGTGACTGCACCAGCAGAATAGTGAGTGCAGCTCTGGGGTATAATACAGGATGTAACTCAGGATCAGTAATGTAATGTATGTACACAGTGACTGCACCAGCAGAATAGTGAGTGCAGCTCTGGGGAATACTAAAGGATGTAACTCAGGATCAGTAATGTAATGTATGAATACAGTGACTGCACCAGTAGAATAGTGAGTGCAGCTCTGGAGAATAATACAGGATGTACCTCAGGATCAGTAATGTAATGTATGTACACAGTGACTGCACCAGCAGAATAGTGAGTGCAGCTCTGGAGTATAATAAAGGATGTAACTCAGGATCAGTAATGTATGTACACAGTGACTCCACCAGCAGAATAGTGAGTGCAGCTCTGGAGAATAATACAGGATGTACCTCAGGATCAATAATGTAATGTATGTACACAGTGACTGCAGCTCTGGAGTATAATAAAGGATGTAACTCAGGATCAGTAATGTAATGTATGTACACAGTGACTGCACCAGCAGAATAGTGAGTGCAGCTCTGGAGAATAATACAGGATGTACCTCAGGATCAGTAATGTAATGTATGTACACAGTGACTGCAGCTCTGGAGTATAATACAGGATGTAACTCAGGATCAGTAATGTAATGTATGTACACAGTGACTGCACCAGCAGAATAGTGAGTGCAGCTCTGGAGTATAACACAGGATGTAACTCAGTGTCAGTAATGTAATGTATGTACACAGTGACTTCACCAGCAGAATAGTGAGCGCAGCTCTGGAGTATAATACAGGATGTAACTCAGGATCAGTAATGTAATGTATGTACACAGTGACTGCACCAGCAGAATAGTGAGTGACGCTCTGGAGTATAATACAGGAGGTAACTCAGGATCAGTAATGTAATATATGTACACAGTGACTGCACCAGCAGAATAGTGAGTGCAGCTCTGGAGAATAATACAGGATGCAACTCAGGATCAGTAATGTAATGTAATGTATGTACACCGTGACTGCACCAGCAGAATAGTGAGCGCAGCTCTGGAGTATAATACAGGAGGTAACTCAGGATCAGTAATGTAATGTATGTACACAGTGACTGCACCAGCAGACTAGTGAGTGCAGCTCTGGAGTATAATACAGGCTGCAACTCAGGATCAGTAATGTAATGTATGTACACAGTGACTGCACCAGCAGAATAGTGAGTGCAGCTCTGGAGTATAATACAGGAGGTAACTCAGGATCAGTAATGTAATGTATGTACACAGTGACTGCACCAGCAGAATAGTGAGTGCAGCTCTGGAGAATAATAAAGGATGTAACTCAGGATCAGTAATGTAATGTATGTACACAGTGACTCCACCAGCAGAATAGTGAGTGCAGCTCTGGAGTATAATACAGGATGTAACTCAGGATCAGTAATGTAATGTATGTATACAGTGACTGCAACAGCAAAATAGTGAGTGCAGCTCTGGAGTATAATACAGGATGTAACTCAGGATCAGTAATGTAATGTATGTACACAGTGACTACACCAGCAGAATAGTGAGTGCAGCTCTGGAGTATAATACAAGAGGTAACTCAGGATCAGTACTGTAATGTATCTACACAGTGACTGCACCAGCAGAATAGTGAGTGCAGCTCTGGAGTATAATAAAGGATGTAACTCAGGATCAGTAATGTAATGTATGTACACAGTGACTGCACCAGCAGAATAGTGAGTGCAGCTCTGGAGTATAATAAAGGATGTAACTCAGGATCAGTAATGTAATGTATGTACACAGTGACTCCACCAGCAGAATAGTGAGTGCAGCTCTGGAGTATAATACAGGATGTAACTCAGGATCAGTAATGTAATGTATGTACACAGTGACTGCAACAGCAAAATAGTGAGTGCAGCTCTGGAGTATAATACAGGATGTAACTCAGGATCAGTAATGTAATGTATGTACACAGTGACTGCACCAGCAGAATAGTGAGTGCAGCTCTGGAGTATAATACAGGATGTAACTCAGGATCAGTAATGTAATGTATGTATACAGTGACTGCAACAGCAAAATAGTGAGTGCAGCTCTGGAGTATAATACAGGATGTAACTCAGGATCAGTAATGTAATGTATGTACACAGTGACTGCACCAGCAGAATAGTGAGTGCAGCTCTGGAGTATAATACAGGAGGTAACTCAGGATCAGTAATGTAATGTATGTACACAGTGACTGCACCAGCAGAATAGTGAGTGCAGCTCTGGGGTATACTAAAGGATGTAACTCAGGATCAGTAATGTAATGTATGTATACAGTGACTGCACCAGCAGAATAGTGAGTGCAACTCTGGAGTATAATACAGGCTGTAACTCAGGATCAGTAATGTAATGTATGTACACAGTGACTGCACCAGCAGAATAGCGAGTGCAGCTCTGGAGTATAATACAGGCTGTAACTCAGGATCAGTAATGTAATGTATGTACACAGTGTCTTCACCAGCAGAATAGTGAGTGCAGCTCTGGAGTATAATACAGGATGTAACTCAGGATCAGTAATGTAATGTATGTACACAGTGACTGCATCAGCAGAATAGTGAGTGCAGCTCTGGAGTATAATACAGGAGGTAACTCAGGATCAGTAATGTAATGTATGTACACGGTGACTGCACCAGCAAAATAGTGAGTGCAGCTCTGGAATATAATACAGGAGGTAACTCAGGATCAGTAATGTAATCTATGTACACAGTGACCGCACCAGCAGAATTGTGAGTGCAGCTCTGGAGTATAATACAGGATGTAACTCAGGATCAGTAATGTAATGTATGTACACAGTGACCGCACCAGCAGAATAGTGAGTGCAGCTCTGGGGTATAATACAGGATGTAACTCAGGATCAGTAATGTAATGTATGTATACAGTGACTGCAACAGCAAAATAGTGAGTGCAGCTCTAGAGTATAATACAGGATGTAACTCAGGATCAGTAATGTAATGTATGTACACAGTGACTGCACCAGCAGAATAGTGAGTGCAGCTCTGGAGTATAATACAGGATGTAACTCAGGATCAGTAATGTAATGTATGTACACTGTGACTGCACCAGCAGAATAGCGAGTGCAGCTCTGGAGTATAATACAGGAGGTAACTCAGGATCAGTAATGTAATCTATGTACACAGTGACTGCACCAGCAGAATAGTGAGTGCAGCTCTGGGGTATAATACAGGATGTAACTCAGGATCAGTAATGTAATGTATGTATACAGTGACTGCAACAGCAAAATAGTGAGTGCAGCTCTGGAGTATAATACAGGATGTAACTCAGGATCAGTAATGTAATGTATGTACACAGTGACTGCACCAGCAGAATAGTGAGTGCAGCTCTGGAGTATAATAAAGGATGTAACTCAGGATCAGTAATGTAATGTATGTACACAGTGACTGCACCAGCAGAATAGTGAGTGCAGCTCTGGGGTATAATACAGGATGTAACTCAGGATCAGTAATGTAATGTATGTACACAGTGACTGCACCAGCAGAATAGTGAGTGCAGCTCTGGGGAATACTAAAGGATGTAACTCAGGATCAGTAATGTAATGTATGAATACAGTGACTGCACCAGCAGAATAGTGAGTGCAGCTGTGGAGAATAATACAGGATGTACCTCAGGATCAGTAATGTAATGTATGTACACAGTGACTGCAGCTCTGGAGTATAATACAGGATGTAACTCAGGATCAGTAATGTAATGTATGTACACAGTGACTGCACCAGCAGAATAGTGAGTGCAGCTCTGGAGTATAATAAAGGATGTAACTCAGGATCAGTAATGTAATGTATGTACACTGACTCCACCAGCAGAATAGTGAGTGCAGCTCTGGAGAATAATACAGGATGTACCTCAGGATCAGTAATGTAATGTATGTACACAGTGACTGCAGCTCTGGAGTATAATAAAGGATGTAACTCAGGATCAGTAATGTAATGTATGTACACAGTGACTGCACCAGCAGAATAGTGAGTGCAGCTCTGGAGAATAATACAGGATGTACCTCAGGATCAGTAATGTAATGTATGTACACAGTGACTGCAGCTCTGGAGTATAATACAGGATGTAACTCAGGATCAGTAATGTAATGTATGTACACAGTGACTGCACCAGCAGAATAGTGAGTGCAGCTCTGGAGTATAACACAGGATGTAACTCAGGATCAGTAATGTAATGTATGTACACAGTGACTTCACCAGCAGAATAGTGAGCACAGCTCTGGAGTATAATACAGGATGTAACTCAGGATCAGTAATGTAATGTATGTACACAGTGACTGCACCAGCAGAATAGTGAGTGCAGCTCTGGAGTATAATACAGGAGGTAACTCAGGATCAGTAATGTAATGTATGTACACAGTGACTGCACCAGCAGAATAGTGAGCGCAGCTCTGGAGTATAATACAGGAGGTAACTCAGGATCAGTAATGTAATATATGTACACAGTGACTGCACCAGCAGAATAGTGAGTGCAGCTCTGGAGAATAATACAGGATGTAACTCAGGATCAGTAATGTAATGTAATGTATGTACACCGTGACTGCACCAGCAGAATAGTGAGCGCAGCTCTGGAGTATAATACAGGAGGTAACTCAGGATCAGTAATGTAATGTATGTACACAGTGACTGCACCAGCAGACTAGTGAGTGCAGCTCTGGAGTATAATACAGGCTGCAACTCAGGATCAGTAATGTAATGTATGTACACAGTGACTGCACCAGCAGAATAGTGAGTGCAGCTCTGGAGTATAATACAGGAGGTAACTCAGGATCAGTAATGTAATGTATGTACACGGTGACTGCACCAGCAGAATAGTGAGTGCAGCTCTGGAGTATAATACAGGAGGTAACTCAGGATCAGTAATGTAATCTATGTACACAGTGACTGCACCAGCAGAATAGTGAGTGCAGCTCTGGGGTATAATACAGGATGTAACTCAGGATCAGTAATGTAATGTATGTACACAGTGACTCCACCAGCAGAATAGTGAGTGCAGCTCTGGAGAATAATAAAGGATGTAACTCAGGATCAGTAATGTAATGTATGTACACAGTGACTGCACCAGCAGAATAGTGAGTGCAGCTCTGGAGAATAATAAAGGATGTAACTCAGGATCAGTAATGTATGTATGTACACAGTGACTGCACCAGCAGAATAGTGAGTGCAGCTCTGGAGTATAATACAGGAGGTAACTCAGGATCAGTAATGTAATGTATGTACACAGTGACTGCACCAGCAGAATAGTGAGTGCAGCTCTGGAGTATAATACAGGATGTAACTCAGGATCAGTAATGTAATGTATGTATACAGTGACTGCACCAGCAGAATAGTGAGTGCAGCTCTGGAGTATAATACAGGAGGTAACTCAGGATCAGTAATGTAATGTATGTACACAGTGACTGCACCAGCAGAATAGTGAGTGCTGCTCTGGAGTATAATACAGGAGGTAACTCAGGATCAGTAATGTAATGTATGTACACAGTGACTGCACCAGCAGAATAGTGAGTGCAGCTCTGGGGTATACTAAAGGATGTAACTCAGGATCAGTAATGTAATGTATGTATACAGTGACTGCACCAGCAGAATAGTGAGTGCAGCTCTGGAGTATAATACAGGCTGTAACTCAGGATCAGTAATGTAATGTAATGTATGTACACAGTGACTGCACCAGCAGAATAGTGAGTGCAGCTCTGGAGTATAATACAGGATGTAACTCAGGATCAGTAATGTAATGTATGTACACAGTGTCTTCACCAGCAGAATAGTGAGTGCAGCTCTGGAGTATAATACAGGCTGTAACTCAGGATCAGTAATGTAATGTATGTACACAGTGACTGCACCAGCAGAATAGTGAGTGCAGCTCTGGAGTATAATACAGGCTGTAACTCAGGATCAGTAATGTAATGTATGTACACAGTGTCTTCACCAGCAGAATAGTGAGTGCAGCTCTGGAGTATAATACAGGATGTAACTCAGGATCAGTAATGTAATGTATGTACACGGTGACTGCACCAGCAAAATAGTGAGTGCAGCTCTGGAATATAATACAGGAGGTAACTCAGGATCAGTAATGTAATCTATGTACACAGTGACCGCACCAGCAGAATTGTGAGTGCAGCTCTGGAGTATAATACAGGATGTAACTCAGGATCAGTAATGTAATGTATGTACACAGTGACCGCACCAGCAGAATAGTGAGTGCAGCTCTGGGGTATAATACAGGATGTAACTCAGGATCAGTAATGTAATGTATGTATACAGTGACTGCAACAGCAAAATAGTGAGTGCAGCTCTAGAGTATAATACAGGATGTAACTCAGGATCAGTAATGTAATGTATGTACACAGTGACTGCACCAGCAGAACAGTGAGTGCAGCTCTGGAGTATAATACAGGATGTAACTCAGGATCAGTAATGTAATGTATGTACACAGTGACTGCACCAGCAGAATAGTGAGTGCAGCTCTGGAGTATAATACAGGATGTAACTCAGGATCAGTAATGTAATGTATGTACACAGTGACTGCACCAGCAGAATAGTGAGTGCAGCTCTGGAGTATAATACAGGAGGTAACTCAGGATCAGTAATGTAATGTATGTACACAGTGACTGCACCAGCAGAATAGTGAGTGCAGCTCTGGGGTATAATACAGGAGGTAACTCAGGATCAGTAATGTAATGTATGTACACAGTGACTGCACCAGCAGAATAGTGAGTGCAGCTCTGGAGTATAATACAGGAGGTAACTCAGGATCAGTAAAGTAATGTATGTACACAGTGACTCCACCAGCAGAATAGTGAGTGCAGCTCTGGAGTATAATACAGGAGGTAACTCAGGATCACTAATGTAATGTATGTATACAGTGACTGCACCAGCAGAATAGTGAGTGCAGCTCTGGAGTATAATACAGGAGGTAACTCAGGATCAGTAATGTAATGTATGTATACAGTGACTGCACCAGCAGAATAGTGAGTGCAGCTCTGGAGTATAATACAGGATGTAACTCAGGATCAGTAATGTAATGTGTGTACACAGTGACTGCACCAGCAGAATAGTGAGTGCAGCTCTGGAGTATAATACAGGAGGTAACTCAGGATCAGTAATGTATGTACACAGTGACTGCACCAGCAGAATAGTGAGTGCAGCTCTGGAGTATAATACAGGAGGTAACTCAGGATCAGTAATGTAATGTATGTATACAGTGACTGCACCAGCAGAATAGTGAGTGCAGCTCTGGAGTATAATACAGGATGTAACTCAGGATCAGTAATGTAATGTATGTACACAGTGACTGCACCAGCAGAATAGTGAGTGCAGCTCTGGAGTATAATACAGGAGGTAACTCAGGATCAGTAATGTAATGTATGTACACAGTGACTGCACCAGCAGAATAGTGAGTGCAGCTCTGGGGTATAATACAGGAGGTAACTCAGGATCAGTAATGTAATGTATGTACACAGTGACTGCACCAGCAGAATAGTGAGTGCAGCTCTGGAGTATAATACAGGAGGTAACTCAGGATCAGTAAAGTAATGTATGTACACAGTGACTCCACCAGCAGAATAGTGAGTGCAGCTCTGGGGTATAATACAGGAGGTAACTCAGGATCAGTAAAGTAATGTATGTACACAGTGACTGCACCAGCAGAATAGTGAGTGCAGCTCTGGAGTATAATACAGGATGTAACTCAGGATCAGTAATGTAATGTATGTACACAGTGACTGCACCAGCAGAATAGTGAGTGCAGCTCTGGAGTATAATACAGGAGGTAACTCAGGATCAGTAATGTAATGTATGTACACAGTGACTCCACCAGCAGAATAGTGAGTGCAGCTCTGGAGTATAATACAGGAGGTAACTCAGGATCACTAATGTAATGTATGTATACAGTGACTGCACCAGCAGAATAGTGAGTGCAGCTCTGGAGTATAATACAGGAGGTAACTCAGGATCAGTAATGTAATGTATGTATACAGTGACTGCACCAGCAGAATAGTGAGTGCAGCTCTGGAGTATAATACAGGATGTAACTCAGGATCAGTAATGTAATG
The DNA here is from genome assembly GCF_046119375.1 of Phyllobates terribilis. Classification (NCBI taxonomy): domain Eukaryota; kingdom Metazoa; phylum Chordata; class Amphibia; order Anura; family Dendrobatidae; genus Phyllobates; species Phyllobates terribilis. The sequence goes on along the minus strand of NW_027369027.1, from coordinate 20,893 downwards.
TGTGTACACAGTGACTGCACCAGCAGAATAGTGAGTGCAGCTCTGGAGTATAATACAGGAGGTAACTCAGGATCAGTAATGTATGTACACAGTGACGGCACCAGCAGAATAGTGAGTGCAGCTCTGGAGTATAATACAGGAGGTAACTCAGGATCAGTAATGTAATGTATGTACACAGTGACTGCACCAGCAGAATAGCAAGTGCAGCTCTGGAGTATAATACAGGAGGTAACTCAGGATCAGTAATGTATGTACACAGTGACGGCACCAGCAGAATAGTGAGTGCAGCTCTGGAGTATAATACAGGAGGTAACTCAGGATCAGTAATGTATGTACACAGTGACTCCACCAGCAGAATAGTGAGTGCAGCTCTGGGGTATAATACAGGAGGTAACTCAGGATCAGTAATGTAATGTATGTACACAGTGACTCCACCAGCAGAATTGTGAGTGCAGCTCTGGAATATAATACAAGATGTAACTCAGGATCAGTAATGTAATGTATGTACACAGTGACTGCACCAGCAGAATAGTGAGTGCAGCTCTGGAGTATAATACAGGAGGTAACTCAGGATCAGTAATGTAACGTATGTACACATTGACTGCACCAGCAGAATAGTGAGTGCAGCTCTGGAGTATAATACAGGATGTAACTCAGGATCAGTAATGTAATGTGTGTACACAGTGACTGCACCAGCAGAATAGTGAGTGCAGCTCTGGAGTATAATACAGGAGGTAACTCAGGATCAGTAATGTAACGTATGTACACATTGACTGCACCAGCAGAATAGTGAGTACAGCTCTGGAGTATAATACAGGAGGTAACTCAGGATCAGTAATGTATGTACACAGTGACTTCACCAGCAGAATAGTGAGTGTAGCTCTGGAGTATAATACAGGATGTAACTCAGGATCAGTAATGTAATGTATGTACACAGTGACTGCACCAGCAGAATAGTGAGTGCAGCTCTGGGGTATAATACAGGATGTAACTCAGGATCAGTAACGTAATGTATGTACACAGTGACTGCACCAGCAGAATAGTGAGTGCAGCTCTGGGGTATAATACAGGATGTAACTCAGGATCCGTAATGTAATGTATGTACACAGTGACTGCACCAGCAGAATAATACAGGATCAGTATAAGTAATTAGCAATAAGTGATGTGAGATTAGGTCTGCCTGGGCTGAGCCAGTGTCTTAGTTGGAAGCTATTTGGATCCATGGATTCTCGGATACATAATGATAAGTGATCTGTGAGGTGCAATCTTTCTACCAATTCAAAACTTCAAGAGAAAGTTCCAAGTGTCTTTAATGTGATCCTGGCAGCGCTGATGGGGGAGGCCAACACATAGTGCTGGCATGCTACAGACTTGGCATTGGGCACAGGAGTAGAGCAGGACATGGCTGTGCAGGTACCAGGGACTTTTCAGTGTTATCACTATGTATTTAAGGATCACAGATGTAGAAGGAATGCAGAGCGAACATAAGCAAGAATTGCAGAGCGGGTTTGCCAACATCCGGGCGGATAGAGACATGAAGCCCCAGCACGTTCCTTCATTATGGCCAATTATTTGCTTTTTTTAAAGAGAAATTCCATCTAAGATATAAAAATGTCTGTATACTAATAAATGGGACGTCAGAGTGATTATTGAAATAAGAGAGACAGAACTGGGAGAGACCACGGCAGTCAGGAGAGACAGGGGGGCAGAAACCATCAAGAGACATAAAGGCAAGAGAAAAAGAGAGGGACTTGGGCACACAGCCAGGATGTCCAGAGACAGTCAGGAGGGATAGAGACAGAGACAGTCAGGAGGGATAGAGACAGAGACAGTCAGGAGGGATAGAGACAGAGACAGTCAGGAGGGATAGAGACAGAGACAGTCAGGAGGGATAGAGACAGAGACAGTCAGGAGGGATAGAGACAGAGACAGTCAGGAGGGATAGAGACAGAGACAGTCAGGAGGGATAGAGACAGAGACAGTCAGGAGGGATAGAGACAGTCAGGAGGGATAGAGACAGTCAGGAGGGATAGAGACAGTCAGGAGGGATAGAGACAGTCAGGAGGGATAGAGACAGTCAGGAGGGATAGAGACAGTCAGGAGGGATAGAGACAGTCAGGAGGGATAGAGACAGTCAGGAGGGATAGAGACAGTCAGGAGGGATAGAGACAGTCAGGAGGGATAGAGACAGTCAGGAGGGATAGAGACAGTCAGGAGGGATAGAGACAGTCAGGAGGGATAGAGACAGTCAGGAGGGATAGAGACAGTCAGGAGGGATAGAGACAGTCAGGAGGGATAGAGACAGTCAGGAGGGATAGAGACAGTCAGGAGGGATAGAGACAGTCAGGAGGGATAGAGACAGTCAGGAGGGATAGAGACAGTCAGGAGGGATAGAGACAGTCAGGAGGGATAGAGACAGTCAGGAGGGATAGAGACAGTCAGGAGGGATAGAGACAGTCAGGAGGGATAGAGACAGTCAGGAGGGATAGAGACAGTCAGGAGGGATAGAGACAGTCAGGAGGGATAGAGACAGTCAGGAGGGATAGAGACAGTCAGGAGGGATAGAGACAGTCAGGAGGGATAGAGACAGTCAGGAGGGATAGAGACAGTCAGGAGGGATAGAGACAGTCAGGAGGGATAGAGACAGTCAGGAGGGATAGAGACAGTCAGGAGGGATAGAGACAGTCAGGAGGGATAGAGACAGTCAGGAGGGATAGAGACAGTCAGGAGGGATAGAGACAGTCAGGAGGGATAGAGACAGTCAGGAGGGATAGAGACAGTCAGGAGGGATAGAGACAGTCAGGAGGGATAGAGACAGTCAGGAGGGATAGAGACAGTCAGGAGGGATAGAGACAGTCAGGAGGGATAGAGACAGTCAGGAGGGATAGAGACAGTCAGGAGGGATAGAGACAGTCAGGAGGGATAGAGACAGTCAGGAGGGATAGAGACAGTCAGGAGGGATAGAGACAGTCAGGAGGGATAGAGACAGTCAGGAGGGATAGAGACAGTCAGGAGGGATAGAGACAGTCAGGAGGGATAGAGACAGTCAGGAGGGATAGAGACAGTCAGGAGGGATAGAGACAGTCAGGAGGGATAGAGACAGTCAGGAGGGATAGAGACAGTCAGGAGGGATAGAGACAGTCAGGAGGGATAGAGACAGTCAGGAGGGATAGAGACAGTCAGGAGGGATAGAGACAGTCAGGAGGGATAGAGACAGTCAGGAGGGATAGAGACAGTCAGGAGGGATAGAGACAGTCAGGAGGGATAGAGACAGTCAGGAGGGATAGAGACAGTCAGGAGGGATAGAGACAGTCAGGAGGGATAGAGACAGTCAGGAGGGATAGAGACAGTCAGGAGGGATAGAGACAGTCAGGAGGGATAGAGACAGTCAGGAGGGATAGAGACAGTCAGGAGGGATAGAGACAGTCAGGAGGGATAGAGACAGTCAGGAGGGATAGAGACAGCGAGGAGGGATAGAGACAGCGAGGAGGGATAGAGACAGCCAAGAATGAAAGAGGCAGTCAGGAGGGATAGGGACAGCCAGGAGTGAAAGAGGCAGCCAGGAGGGATAGAGACAGCCAGGAGGGATAGAGACAGCCAGGAGGGATAGAGACAGCCAGGAGGGATAGAGACAGCCAGGAGGGATAGAGACAGCCAGGAGGGATAGAGACAGCCAGGAGGGATAGAGACAGCCAGGAGGGATAGAGACAGCCAGGAGGGATAGAGACAGCCAGGAGTGAACGAGGCAGTCAGGAGGGATAGGGACAGCCAGGAGTGAACGAGGCAGTCAGGAGGGATAGGGACAGCCAGGAGTGAACGAGGCAGTCAGGAGGGATAGGGACAGCCAGGAGTGAAAGAGGCAGTCAGGAGGGATAGAGACAGCCAGGAGTGAAAGAGGCAGGCAGGAGGGATAGGGACAGCCAGGAGTGAAAGAGGCAGGCAGGAGGGATAGGGACAGCCAAGAGTGAAAGAGGCAGTCAGGAGGGATAGGGACAGCCAGGAGTGAAAGAGGCAGTCAGGAGGGATAGGGACAGCCAGGAGTGAAAGAGGCAGTCAGGAGGGATAGGGACAGCCAGGAGTGAAAGAGGCAGTCAGGAGGGATAGAGACAGCCAGGAGTGAAAGAGGCAGTCAGGAGGGATAGGGACAGCCAGGAGTGAAAGAGGCAGTCAGGAGGGATAGAGACAGCCAGGAGTGAAAGAGGCAGTCAGGAGGGATAGGGACAGCCAGGAGTGAAAGAGGCAGTCAGGAGAGATAGGGACAGCCAGGAGTGAAAGAGGCAGTCAGGAGGGATAGGGACAGCCAGGAGTGAAAGAGGCAGTCAGGAGGGATAGGGACAGCCAGGAGTGAAAGAGGCAGTAAGGAGGGATAGGGACAGCCAGGAGTGAAAGAGGCAGTAAGGAGGGATAGGGACAGCCAGGAGTGAAAGAGGCAGTAAGGAGGGATAGGGACAGCCAGGAGTGAAAGAGGCAGTCAGGAGGGATAGGGACAGCCAGGAGTGAAAGAGGCAGTCAGGAGGGATAGGGACAGCCAGGAGTGAAAGAGGCAGTCAGGAGGGATAGGGACAGCCAGGAGTGAAAGAGGCAGTCAGGAGGGATAGGGACAGCCAGGAGTGAAAGAGGCAGTCAGGAGGGATAGGGACAGCCAGGAGTGAAAGAGGCAGTCAGGAGGGATAGGGACAGCCAGGAGTGAAAGAGGCAGTCAGGTGGGATAGAGACAGTAAGGAGTGATAGGGACAGCCAGGAGTGAAAGAGGCAGTCAGGAGGGATAGGGACAGCCAGGAGTGAAAGAGGCAGTCAGGAGGGATAGAGACAGTAAGGAGTGATAGGGACAGCCAGGAGTGAAAGAGGCAGTCAGGAGTGATAGGGACAGCCAGGAGTGAAAGAGGCAGTCAGGAGGGATAGGGACAGCCAAGAGTGAAAGAGGCAGTCAGGAGGGATAGAGACAGCCAAGAGTGAAAGAGGCAGTCAGGAGGGATAGGGACAGCCAGGAGTGAAAGAGGCAGTAAGGAGGGATAGGGACAGCCAGGAGTGAAAGAGGCAGTCAGGAGGGATAGGGACAGCCAGGAGTGAAAGAGGCAGTCAGGAGTGAAAGAGGCAGTCAGGAGTGAAAGAGGCAGTCAGGAGTGAAAGAGGCAGTCAGGAGTGAAAGAGGCAGTCAGGAGTGAAAGAGGCAGTCAGGAGTGAAAGAGGCAGCCAGGAGTGAAAGAGGCAGTCAGGAGGGATAGGGACAGCCAGGAGTGAAAGAGGCAGTCAGGAGTGAAAGAGGCAGTCAGGAGTGAAAGAGGCAGTCAGGAGTGAAAGAGGCAGTCAGGAAGGATAGAGACAGCCAGGGTGTCCAGAGATAGCCAGGAGGGACAGCATTATGAGGGTCAGTAATAGAGAGGAAAGGCAGGTCATAAATAGCAAAAAGAGCAATCAAGAGAGAGATGGTCAGGATAGAGTGCAGCTTCAAAAGAGATATCAGAGAGCTGGGTGAGATTAAAGTGTCAGCGACACTGGTGGGCATCTTCAGTTGCACAGTGGAAACATGATAATAAAGAAGGATATATGCAGGTAAGGCAGAATGAACATGGTATTACATGTGGATAATGATGATGTAGATTTCACCCATTGAAACCGCAATACAAAATCCACACGGCATCCAGCACATAAAGGGCATGATGGACAGTACAAATCATATGGAGCTTTACAAGCCACATAATCTGCACTGAAAAGTGCCATCAAATCATGGGCATGTGGGGGCATTGTGGACCCAGCAGTGGGGGCATTGTGGACCCAGCAGCGGGCGCCTGTCCTTCCTGTATCAGCAGTGCAGTCACTGTGTTTCTGGGCCGAGAGAACAGGATGTAATAGTGGAACAATCCTCCCAGTGTTGTGTGGTATTATCAGCGGTGCCCGCCACCCGCATCCTTATCACAGGATGAATGACATTGGGAACTGTGCGCCCATTGTCACGCCGCAAGGTCACCTGCCAACCGCAGAGGGAAGCCGAGGGAAATTCAGATTAATTATCCAATAATGCAAACGACTAATCAACGGGGCCTGGAGTAGCAGATTACACTGTGATCGTAGGGGCGCCACGTACGGCAATGAGCAGCACCACAGGCACAGGGCCACCGGCTCAAGGTGCCAGTAATGCCCAGAGGCTACATCTCATACAAGAGCCACTATTAGCCCGGGGCAGGACGCAAAAATGGAAAAAAAAAAAAAAACCTTGATCAGCGTATGTAATATGCTTTCTTTCAGTTTGTTTTACCTAAGCTCTCTGCTTGCTGTCAGTGAGTGTAGGTGTGTTTCCCATAGCAATTGCTACAGATAGTAGTATCATAGCCATCAGGGAATCCTCTGTGAGCAGAACTCCTCCACTGCAGTATTCTCCATCACCAGAGGCCTTGTTATCTTTACTGAACGTTTCCTTCAGGATGGGACATAAAAATCCTGAAGCTTAGACAGCGGTCAGGTAAGAAGAGGTATTCGAGCCGCAGGCGCCTTTTCCAGTGGTCCAGAGCCTCCAGACACCTCTTCTGGTTAGCAGGCCTGTCAAAGTGGCTTCATGTTGGGCCTTCAAAACAGGAGCGACGTGGGGAAATCAGGCAGGTTGGAGGAGATCACCGGGCTTTGGTCCAGCAGACACGATGAGGCCACTGAACCAGGCCTCCTCCGAATCGATTCACTAATCTCCCTCCAGACTCCCGCGTCCTCCACCTCCTCCCTCCAGACTCCCGCGTCCTCCACCTCCTCCCTCCAGACTCCCGCGTCCTCGTCCTCCTCCCTCCAGACTCCCGCGTCCTCCTCCCCCTCCTTCCAGACTCCCGCGTCCTCCACCTCCTCCCTCCAGACTCCCGCGTCCTCCACCTCCTCCCTCCAGACTCCCGCGTCCTCCTCCTCCTCCCTCCAGACTCCCGTGTCCTCCTCCTCCTCCCTCCAGACTCCCGTGTCCTCCTCCTCCCTCCAGACTCCCGCGTCCTCCTCCTCCTCCCTCCAGACTCCCGCGTCCTCCTCCTCCTCCCTCCAGACTCCCGCGTCCTCCTCCTCCTCCCTCCAGACTCCCGCGTCCTCCTCCTCCTCCCTCCAGACTCCCGCGTCCTCCTCCTCCCTCCAGACTCCCGTGTCCTCCTCCTCCCTCCAGACTCACGCGTCCTCCACCTCCTCCCTCCAGACTCCCGCGTCCTCCACCTCCTCCCTCCAGACTCCCGCGTCCTCCTCCTCCTCCCTCCAGACTCCCGCGTCCTCCTCCTCCTCCCTCCAGACTCCCGCGTCCTCCTCCCCCTCCCTCCAGACTCCCGCGTCCTCCACCTCCTCCCTTCAGATTCCTCTGTCCTCCCCCCTCCCTTCAGATTCCTCTGTCCTCTTCCTCCCTTCAGGTTCCTCTGTCCTCTTCCTCCCTTCAGGTTCCTCTGTCCTCCCCCTCCCTTCAGGTTCCTCTGTCCTCTTCCTCCCTTCAGGTTCCTCTGTCCTCCCCCTCCCTTCAGGTTCCTCTGTCCTCCCCCTCCCTTCAGATTCCTCTGTCCTCTTCCTCCCTTCAGATTCCTCTGTCCTCTTCCTCCCTTCAGATTCCTCTGTCCTCCTCCTCCCTCCAGACTCCTCTGTCCTCCTCCTCCCTCCAGACTCCTCCTCCCTCCAGACTCCTCTGTCCTCTTCCTCCCTCCAGACTCCTGTCCTCTTCCTCCCTCCAGACTCCTCTGTCCTCTTCCTCCCTCCAGACTCCTCTGTCCTCTTCCTCCCTCCAGACTCCTCTGTCCTCTTCCTCCCTCCAGACTCCTCTGTCCTCTTCCTCCCTCCAGACTCCTCTGTCCTCTTCCTCCCTCCAGACTCCTCTGTCCTCCTCCTCCCTCCAGACTCCTCCTCCCTCCAGACTCCTCCTCCCTCCAGACTCCTCTGTCCTCTTCCTCCCTCCAGACTCCTCTGTCCTCTTCCTCCCTCCAGACTCCTCTGTCCTCTTCCTCCCTCCAGAATCCTCTGTCCTCTTCCTCCCTCCAGACTTCTCGGTCCCCTCTCCTCCACACTTTTCCAACGGATATATTAAGAAAAGTAAGGCTCTGTCTTTTTTTGGACATACAGTACAGACCAAAAGTTTGGACACACCTTCTCATTTAAAGATTTTTCTGTATTTTCATGACTATGAAAATTGTACATTCACACTGAAGGCATCAAAACTATGAATTACCACATGTGGAATTATATACTTAACAAAAAAGTGTGAAACCACTGAAAATATGTCTTATATTCTAGGTTCTTCACAGTAGCCACCTTTTGCTTTGATGACTGCTTTGCACACTCTTGGCATTCTCTTGATGAGCTTCAAGAGGTAGTCACCGGAAATGGTCTTCACTTCACAGGTGTGCCCTGTCAGGTTTAATAAGTGGGATTTCTTGCCTTATAAATGGGGTTGGGACCATCAGTTGTGTTGTGCAGAAGTCTGGTGGATACACAGCTGATAGTCCTACTGAATAGACTGTTAGAATTTGTATTATGGAAAGAAAAAAGCAGCTAAGTAAAGAAAAACGAGTGGCCATCATTACTTTAAGAAATGAAGGTCAGTCAGTGCGAAAAATTGGGAAAACTTTGAAAGTGTCCCCAAGTGCAGTTGCAAAAACTATCAAGCGCTACAAAGAAACTGGCTCACATGAGGACCGCCCCAGGAAAGGAAGACCAAGAGTCACCTCTGCTTCTGAGGATAAGTTTATCCGAGTCACCAGCCTCAGAAATCGCAGGTTAACAGCAGCTCAGATTAGAGACCAGGTCAATGCCACACAGAGTTCTAGCAGCAGACACATCTCTACAACAACTGTTAAGAGGAGACTTTGTGCAGCAGGCCTTCATGGTAAAATAGCTGCTAGGAAACCACTGCTAAGGACAGGCAACAAGCAGAAGAGACTTGTTTGGGCTAAAGAACACAAGGAATGGACATTAGACCAGTGGAAATCTGTGCTTTGGTCGGATGAGTCCAAATTTGAGATCTTTGGTTCCATCCACCGTGTCTTTGTGCGACGCAGAAAAGGTGAACGGATGGACTCTACATGCCTGGTTCCCACCGTGAAGCATGGAGGAGGAGGTGTGATGGTGTGGGGGGGCTATACTGGTGACACTGTTGGGGATATATTCAAAATTGAAGGCATACTGAACCAGCATGGCTACCACAGCATCTTGCAGCAGCATGCTATTCCATCCGGTTTGCGTTTAGTTGGACCATCATTTATTTTTCAACAGGACAATGACCCCAAACACCTCCAGGCTGTGTAAGGGCTATTTGACCAAGAAGCAGAGTGATGGGGGGCTACGCCAGATGACCTGGCCTCCACAGTCACCAGACCTGAACCCAATCGAGATGGTTTGGGGTGAGCTGGACCGCAGAGTGAAGGCAAAAGGGCCAACAAGTGCTAAGCATCTCTGGGAACTCCTTCAAGATTGTTGGAAGACCATTTCCGGTGACTACCTCTTGAAGCTCATCAAGAGAATGCCAAGAGTGTGCAAAGCCGTCATCAAAGCAAAAGGTGGCTACTGTGAAGACCCTAGAATATAAGACATATTTTCAGTTGTTTCACACTTTTTTGTTAAGTATATAATTCCACATGTGGTAATTCATAGTTTTGATGCCTTCAGTGTGAATGTACAATTTTCATAGTCAAGAAAATGCAGAAAAATCTTTAAATGAGAAGGTGTGTCCAAACTTTTGGTCTGTACTGTACACAGGTGGCCATATCCTACAGAATGTCTGCCGGTCCTGGTGACGCGATTGCTGACCTTCATCTATTGAGTAAGGCCCCGTATATGTATTCAGAAATGATTAAAAGGTAATCTGTCATCATTGCCTCCTAATCGGAGCACAGCATAATGTAGAGACAGAGACCCTTATTTCACTCATGTGTCACTAACTGGGCTGCTTGCTGTAGTTTTATCTGCAGGAGATTATTACTAGAGGACTATTAAACCTGCTGCCATAGACTTCCCCATAATCATGAGCTTTGTTATTACCCCACCCCCACCACCGATTGACAGCTCTGTGTACACTGTGCATAGGCAGAAAGCTGCCAATCAGTGGTGTGGGCAGGGGTATACTGAGCTCAGCATTCAGAAACTTGGTAGGTCTGCAGCAGATAAAGTGATTTTACCGAGACTGAAGTAGCCCAGTAAGTGACGCATCACTGGAATCAGGGTCTCTGCTACTACATCATGCTGCTCTCAGATGGGGAAGAAAAATCCAGTGACAGATTTCCTTTACCGGCCTGAAGTTAGGTGAAGCTGATAAAACCATCCCCTCCATTCTCCATGTCCCTGTATGTTACGGCTGCCTATCTCTGCTTCTGGGTCGGTGCCGCCGTGCGAGCAGCGTCCGTGATGTGACCGGCTGACTTCACATCCTCGATCCCTGCCAGGTGGTGCTCTGTAGTGTTCCCTCCTGGGGGCGGGCAGCTGCTCGGTGCCAGCATTTCCAATGGTACGAGGACTCTGTCATGACCTTGGCAATGAGGCCAGATATATAATTGATTTCCCGGGAAGGGGGATAACACAGCGACCAGGTGCTGGCCCACGCTCCGCACGCTGATTAACATTGTTGAACATTGTCCATGTCTGGTCTGCGATTCCAGGATTAGGGCTCAGGACTGAGTAACACTCAATAAGATTGACGTGGACAGCGATGGGTGGAACAGCCTGGGGGGGACGGGACGGGACGGGACACTAGACGTAAAGTTCTGTCTCGTGCCCCCCCACCCATTGTATGTGCATCTGGCACAGCACCAACTCCCAGCAGCTGTCCCTGTATGGGAGGGGGGGGATCCTAATAATCGATGGTGACTTGTGCTGTGGGGGGCCACAAAAATCCCCACTCGCCCTCTCGGGGACTCTGCTCTGGACACTGTAAAGGGGGGAGGGGGTACACTAGAAGGGTCTCCTTAACATGAAATGGTTAAACATTATCCCTCTGCTGGGAAACTCAGGGGTTAACTTTAGATTGCAGGAGAAGCTTACAAGTGTTAGATTCCCCAGCAGCGCCTCCAGAGGGGACATGAAGCACTGCAGGAAATCAATGTGCAGCCTGTGTAATGAGTGGACAGGTGGGGGGTCCCTCCAGGGAGATATTTTTATTTTTGGAAGTTTCTAGCCACTTATTGCGGATCCCAAATAAGAGATACTCCTCTATGAATCTACAAAATCATAAAAGTGGATGTAAAAAATAGGCTTTTCCGTAAAGGGATCATGAGCTTGTACCCTCTGCCTGCGAAATACTCCTACAGAAAGTAGTGGAGCGAGGATGACACATATTGGGACCGTACTGTGAAATGGGGGGGGGGCACAGGTACAGAAATCAAATGAGAGAGAAGTCATTTCAGTATTGCTGCGATGATACATGATGGGATGGACGTCGCCAGACTTATTCTCTCTCTTCATGTCGGTGGTTGTTATGTGCACTCTGATATCCCTGCCCCAGATGATGATAATAATAATAATAATAATAAATAATAATAATAATAATAATAATAATGCCAAGGGTTTACCAAAGCCCCTGCCACACCCGATGTGACGTGACCCGTGCATGGAAGCACTTCATAAAGATTAAATATTCGTTTCTGTACGGATAGAAGTTCTGTAACTTTCTTAGACTTTTTGCTTTTTCTGTAAGTCACACGACTAGATCGGAGCTAAAACTACCCTCTGCTTCAGCAGAATTACAAAAGCAGCTCTGGAAATGAATGAAGAAAATTAAATGAAAAGTTGCCACAAAAAAAAAAAAAAACAAGAAAGGATTTGCTAAAATATTTAAATTTGTAAATAAAACCATTCAAATGTTGCAAAAAAAAATGTGTCTGCTACTTGGTGAATGGAGAAGTGTGAGGAGCAGATGTGCAGAGCCCACACCTGAGAGCAGGACTCGGAGAAGAATCTGTCTAGACAGCCGCTCCGGGAGAAGAATGTCCCCGCATCCCCCCCACAATAACCAGAGGGGTGACAGCACAACTACCTGACCATGAAAAGGGCTGAAACACCAGAGAGGTCGCAGGTCAAAAACAAGAATCACCTCCGATCCAGGTGTAAAGGGGAGAGTAGGGCGAGCGGGTAAGGTTATGTTCATAAATCAGCATGGAGACAACGACGCGTCATCCTAAATAAAATCTGAAAAGAGTAAAACTGTGGGAATGAATGAAAGTAAAAAGCAGCTAGCAAAAAAAAAAGGTTCTCAGAGGCTTTAGGAGGATTTCTACAGCGAGATTCCCGGCAGCGGCTGCAATCTGTGAATGGCAATGTGTTCAGCTGGAGCATTGTGGGCGATGAAGGCTGTGATCGGACGGGGTAACGCTGCAGGCCCGAGCCCCTGACCATCCGCCCCTGCAGACTGCTCCACCTATTACAGGTCACTGCGCGCAGTCGTCTCCTCCTCCCCGGCAGTCACTGCGCGCAGTCGTCTCCTCCTCCCCTGCGGTCACTGCGCGCAGTCGTCTCCTCCTCCCCTGCGGTCACTGCGCGCAGTCGTCTCCTCCTCCCCTGCGGTCACTGCGCGCAGTCGTCTCCTCCTCCCCTGCGGTCACTGCGCGCAGTCGTCTCCTCCTCCCCTGCGGTCACTGCGCGCAGTCGTCTCCTCCTCCCCTGCGGTCACTGCGCGCAGTCGTCTCCTCCTCCCCTGCAGTCACTGCGCGCAGTCGTCCCCTCCTCCCTTGCAGTCACTGCGCACAGTCGTCCCCTCCTCCCTTGCAGTCACTGCACAGTCGTCTCCTCCATCGTGGTCACTGGGCGCAGTCGTCTCCTCCTCCTCTGCAGTCAATGCGCTCAGGAGACAACTGCGCCCAGTGACTACTATGGAGGAGACTGCGCGCAGTGACCGCGGAGGAGGAGGAAGAGACTCTACAAAGTGAACATACATGAGAAACAGACAGGAGGAAGAGACTCTACAAAGTGAACATACATGAGAAACAGACAGGAGGAAGTGACTGCTCGCAGACAGGAGGAAGTGACTGCTCGCAGACAGGAGGAAGTGACTGCTCGCAGACAGGAGGAAGTGACTGCTCGCAGACAGGAGGAAGTGACTGCTCGCAGACAGGAGGAAGTGACTGCTCGCAGACAGGAGGAAGTGACTGCTCGCAGACAGGAGGAAGTGACTGCTCGCAGACAGGAGGAAGTGACTGCTCGCAGACAGGAGGAAGTGACTGCTCGCAGACAGGAGGAAGTGACTGCTCGCAGACAGGAGGAAGTGACTGCTCGCAGACAGGAGGAAGTGACTGCTCGCAGACAGGAGGAAGTGACTGCTCGCAGACAGGAGGAAGTGACTGCTCGCAGACAGGAGGAAGTGACTGCTCGCAGACAGGAGGAAGTGACTGCTCGCAGACAGGAGGAAGTGACTGCTCGCAGACAGGAGGAAGTGACTGCTCGCAGACAGGAGGAAGTGACTGCTCGCAGACAGGAGGAAGTGACTGCTCGCAGACAGGAGGAAGTGACTGCTCGCAGACAGGAGGAAGTGACTGCTCGCAGACAGGAGGAAGTGACTGCTCGCAGACAGGAGGAAGTGACTGCTCGCAGACAGGAGGAAGTGACTGCTCGCAGACAGGGGCACTGGGAACGTCTTGTTTTTAGTAGAAATGCCTCATCAGATTGCTCAATGCTGCCTGACTTTGCACTACATCATACATCGCAACGTGATGACTTCAATTCCACATTGAAAAGGGAGGATCAGATGCTCAAGTGTGGGCGGCCTTAAAGGGTTTGTTCACTTTCTGATGAAAATTCTGTATTAACCTAATCTGGTGAGTAATATTGCAAAATCTAAACGCCCTCATTTCAACTTGCAGCACCCCTATTTCAGGTCCTCACATCAATAGCTAGAAAAGATAGATAGATAGATAGATAGATAGATAGATAGATAGATAGATAGATAGATAGATAGATAGATAGATAGATAGATAGATAGATAGATAGATAGATAGATAGATAGATAGATAGATAGTAGAAATATCTAGCAATGTCATAGACCTATCTATGATATAATGGGTCAGTGACCTCCAGCCGTTGCTAAGGAAAATGTGATTTTAGGTCATGTCACTCCAGTGTCCCCCCATGAACTGTCAGCTCTTGTGCTTTTTCATTCTGAAGAGAGCGTAAACAGGAGAGTAAGAGCAAATTTGGCCAATCCCCATCCAGCGTCATTGTGCCAGGAAGACAAAGCAGCTCTGTGTGCAGCCCGGGCCTCTGCTCCCAAAGAATGGACTGACTGACGAGAGGCCAAAAAACGAAGCCTCCAATGGCATCTCTGCCCAGCAGCGGTGGCGGCCATCTTTACAGGCCCCTTTAAGTTTGTTTGTTTACACTTCCTGCCTGAGGGAAATTCCTGCCTGGGATCATTAGCAGATGCAGCAAATGAGCAGGAGGCAGATTCTTATCACCGCTCTCTGCAGCCCCTGTTATTCCACATTAGTCTCCCCTTTGTCGTGGGTTAACTACTTCAGTCCCAGTGAAGTTCACAGCCACGGGTCTCCAGTGACACATGAATTCCAGCACTCAAGCGGTTAACGGTAGAACATGTGGAAGTTTCTATAGGTCCCAGCATCTTCAAAACAAAGCGGCAACACACAGGAACTGGACTGTCAACAGGATCCTGGACCGCAAGGAGGAAATCGCTCCAGGTCCCTAAAATAAGCCCCCACCGCCTCGCAGTCAGTGCTCGGCCCAGAGCTCACCCTCTGTACAATTAAATATAGAAAAGTTATATTTCTTACATATTGTTTGCTGCCAAATACTTTGAAAATCCCAAAATGTTAAACAGAAAGGGTTAAAGGCCACAAGGTAACGTACATGTCAAACTACCAAGAAATCACTGCTGGATCAGACTTATTACTGTGTCCAAAAGAACTCACCCCAAAAATGATCCAGTAATAACAGAAATCATTTATCATGGCTACAAGTATCCAACTCTCTCTACAGACATTGTGGAAAACCCATTATCTGCTACAAGACTGCAAGTCCCCACATTGTACCCGTGGGACCGATCCCGTGCGGTATACATTGTACCCGTGGGACCGATCCCGTGCGGTATACATTGTACCCGTGGGACCGATCCCGTGCGGTATACATTGTACCCGTGGGACCGATCCCGTGCGGTATACATTGTACCCGTGTGTCCGATCCCGTGCGGTATACATTGTACCCGTGTGACCGATCCCGTGCGGTATACATTACATCCGTGGGACCGATCCCGTGCGGTATACATTACATCCGTGGGACCGATCCCGTGCGCTATACATTGCACCCGTGGGACCGATCCCGTGCGCTATACATCGCACCCGTGGGACCGATCCCGTGCGGTATACATTGTACCCGTGTGTCCGATCCCGTGCGGTATACATCGTACCCGTGGGACTGATCCCGTGCGGTATACATTGTACCCGTGGGACCGATCCCGTGCGGTATACATTGCACCCGTGGGACCGATCCCGTGCGCTATACATTGCACCCGTGGGACCGATCCCGTGCGGTATACATCGTACCCGTGGGACCGATCCCGTGCGGTATACATTGTACCCGTGTGTCCGATCCCGTGCGGTATACATCGTACCCGTGGGACTGATCCCGTGCGGTATACATTGTACCCGTGGGACCGATCCCGTGCGGTATACATTGTACCCGTGGGACCGATCCCGTGCGGTATACATTGCACCCGTGGGACCGATCCCGTGCGCTATACATTGCACCCGTGGGACCGATCCCGTGCGGTATACATTGTACCCGTGTGTCCGATCCCGTGCGGTATACATCGTACCCGTGGGACTGATCCCGTGCGGTATACATTGTACCCGTGGGACCGATCCCGTGCGGTATACATTGTACCCGTGGGACCGATCCCGTGCGGTATACATCGTACCCGTGGGACCGATCCCGTGCGGTATACATTGTACCCGTGGGACCGATCCCGTGCGGTATACATTGTACCCGTGGGACCGATCCCGTGAGGTATACATTGTACCCGTGGGACCGATCCCGTGCGGTATACATTGTACCCGTGGGACCGATCCCGTGCGGTATACATTGTACCTGCATTTAGAGAGAGTTGTGGCAGCAGAATTACATGACATCTATCACAACCAGTAAATGAATCTCATGTGACCGGCATTACAGATCTCGCCCTTTAATTCATGGCCGCCATTAATCCCGGAGCCCTGGTGGTCGCTGCCTTTTCCATTTACTTAAATCCAAGGCTTTTCTCTATTTGCTTAATAGGGTTATCTCCAAAATAGATCCCACAATGTGAGGGGTTACATCACTCCGCTAATGTGTAACCGGCTCACGGCTTAACCCTCTCTGCAGCACATTGCACAGCAGCAGAGATCATCTGCCCCTTGTATCCAGCACATTGCACAGCAGCAGAGATCATCTGCCCCTTGTATCCAGCACATTGCACAGCAGCAGAGATCATCAGCCCCTTGTATCCAGCACATTGCACAGCAGCAGAGATCATCTGCCCCTTGTATCCAGCACATTGCACAGCAGCAGAGATCATCAGCCCCTTGTAACCAGCACATTGCACTGCAGCAGAGATCATCAGCCCCTTGTATCCAGCACATTGCACAGCAGCAGAGATCATCTGCCCCTTGTATCCAGCACATTGCACAGCAGCAGAGATCATCTGCCCCTTGTAACCAGCACATTGCACTGCAGCAGAGATCATCTGCCCCTTGTATCCAGCACATTGCACAGCAGCAGAGATCATCTGCCCCTTGTATCCAGCACATTGCACAGCAGCAGAGATCATCTGCCCCTTGTATCTAGCACATCGCACAGCAGCAGAGATCATCTGCCCCTTGTATCCAGCACATCGCACAGCAGCAGAGATAATTTGCCCCTTGTATCTAGCACATTGCACAACAGCAGAGATCATCTGCCCCTTGTAACCAGCAAATTGCACTGCAGCAGAGATCATCTGCCCCTTGTAACCAGCAAATTGCACTGCAGCAGAGATCATCTGCCCCTTGTATCTAGCACATCGCACAGCAGCAGAGATAATTTGCCCCTTGTATCCAGCACATCGCACAGCAGCAGAGATCATCTTGTATCCAGCACATTGCACAGCAGCAGAGATCATCTGCCCCTTGTATCTAGCACATTGCACAGCAGCAGAGATCTGCCCCTTTTATCCAGCACATTGCACAGCAGCAGAGATCTGCCCCTTGTATCCAGCACATCGCACAGCAGCAGAGATCATCTGCCCCTTGTATCTAGCACATTGCACAGCAGCAGAGATCATCTGCCCCTTGTATCCAGCACATTGCAGAGCAGCAGAGATCATCTGCCCCTTGTATCCAGCACATTGCACAGCAGCAGAGATCATCTGCCCCTTGTATCCAGCACATTGCACTGCAGCAGAGATCATCTGCCCCTTGTATCTAGCACATTGCACAGCAGCAGAGATCATCTGCCCCTTGTATCCAGCACATTGCACAGCAGCAGAGATCATCTGCCCCTTGTATCCAGCACATTGCACTGCAGCAGAGATCATCTGCCCCTTGTATCCAGCACATCGCACAGCAGCAGAGATCATCTGCCCCTTGTATCCAGCACATTGCACAGCAGCAGAGATAATCTGCCCCTTGTATCCAGCACATTGCACAGCAGCAGAGATAATCTGCCCCTTGTATCTAGCACATTGCACTGCAGCAGAGATCATCTGCCCCTTGTATCTAGCACATTGCACAGCAGCAGAGATCATCTGCCCCTTGTATCTAGCACATTGCACAGCAGCAGAGATCATCTGCCCCTTGCATCCAGCACATTGCACAGCAGCAGAGATCATCTGCCCCTTGTATCCAGCACATTGCACAGCAGCAGAGATCATCAGCCCCTTGTATCCAGCACATTGCACAGCAGGAGAAATCATCTGCCCCTTGTATCCAGCACATTGCACAGCAGCAGAGATCATCTGCCCCTTGTATCTAGCACATCGCACAGCAGCAGAGATCATCAGCCCCTTGTATCCAGCACATTGCACAGCAGGAGAAATCATCTGCCCCTTGTATCCAGCACATTGCACAGCAGCAGAGATCATCTGCCCCTTGTATCCAGCACATCGCACAGCAGCAGAGATCATCAGCCCCTTGTATCCAGCACATTGCACTGCAGCAGAGATCATCTGCCCCTTGTATCCAGCACATCACACAGCAGCAGAGATCATCTGCCCCTTGTAACCAGCACATTGCACAGCAGCAATCATCTGCCCCTTGTATCTAATGATTCTATAAACAGAAACGTATACATACAATACTGTATATTAAAAGGCATAAAAGTCACAATGGGACAAAATGGACAACATTCTATAATAGTAACAAGGAGAGTGGGGGTTGTAGTGCATTACCTCCAGGGTGCAGATCAAGCCTCTCCGCTCCATTCTCAGCTTTGTATTTCCCACACAAATCCTTATCCTATAGGCAAGTCCTGAGTAATCTCAGCAGATCGAGACCCCTGGGAGGTGGTGTGAGCCCCACATCTGCCTGATGTGACCTCCTCCCCACGCCAGGCCGGTCCTCTCCCCTCAGGATCACCAGGGCAATGGTCAAAAGGGATAGAAATTGCCCCTATGTGAAATTTGTAGCCCCCACCCAGCAACAAGAGCTCCAGAAAGGAGCAGAGTGTCAGGCAGCAGTGTGCAGGGTAGTACAACCCCTCTCGTCCTCTCCACCCCCAGCCCATTATCCAGCAGCAGCATCCAGTGATAGGAGAGCGGCAGGAACTGAACACAAAGAACTTTCTTCATTCATTTACATACAGCTCTGGCAGAAACTTTCACTTACAGGGGGCGAGCTGACAACAGGAGCCGTCAATCAGGGGTCCGGGCTGAGCCCCTACCTGATGTAATTCCACCCTATAATACAATATATATTATATATATATATATATATATATAATCTTCTGACAAATTCAGATCAATCAGCCTGTAATCAGTCATCTGCATCTGTAAGAAGTCAGACCTCAAACTGATCTCACCGCCCGCCGACTCTCCGGAGGCAATCTCACCGCCCGCCGACTCTCCGGAGGCAATCTCACCGCCCGCCGACTCTCCGGAGGCAATCTCACCGCCCGCCGACTCTCCGGAGGCAATCTCACCGCCCGCCGACTCTCCGGAGGCAATCTCACCGCCCGCCGACTCTCCGGAGGCAATCTCACCGCCCGCCGACTCTCCGGAGGCAATATCACCGCCCGCCGACTCTCCGGAGGCAATATCACCGCCCGCCGACTCTCCGGAGGTAATATCACCGCCCGCCGACTCTCCGGAGGTAATATCACCGCCCGCCGACTCTCCGGAGGTAATATCACCGCCCGCCGACTCTCCGGAGGTAATATCACCGCCCGCCGACTCTCCAGAGGTAATATCACCGCCCGCCGACTCTCCAGAGGTAATATCACCGCCCGCCGACTCTCCAGAGGTAATATCACCGCCCGCCGACTCTCCAGAGGTAATATCACCGCCCGCCGACTCTCCAGAGGTAATATCACCGCCCGCCGACTCTCCAGAGGTAATATCACCGCCCGCCGACTCTCCAGAGGTAATATCACCGCCCGCCGACTCTCCAGAGGTAATATCACCGCCCGCCGACTCTCCAGAGGTAATATCACCGCCCGCCGACTCTCCAGAGGTAATATCACCGCCCGCCGACTCTCCAGAGGTAATATCACCGCCCGCCGACTCTCCAGAGGTAATATCACCGCCCGCCGACTCTCCAGAGGTAATATCACCGCCCGCCGACTCTCCAGAGGTAATATCACCGCCCGCCGACTCTCCAGAGGTAATATCACCGCCCGCCGACTCTCCAGAGGTAATATCACCGCCCGCCGACTCTCCAGAGGTAATATCACCGCCCGCCGACTCTCCAGAGGTAATATCACCGCCCGCCGACTCTCCGGAGGTAATATCACCGCCCGCCGACTCTCCGGAGGTAATATCACCGCCCGCCGACTCTCCGGAGGTAATATCACCGCCCGCCGACTCTCCGGAGGTAATATCACCGCCCGCCGACTCTCCGGAGGTAATATCACCGCCCGCCGACTCTCCGGAGGTAATATCACCGCCCGCCGACTCTCCGGAGGTAATATCACCGCCCGCCGACTCTCCGGAGGTAATATCACCGCCCGCCGACTCTCCGGAGGTAATATCACCGCCCGCCGACTCTCCGGAGGTAATATCACCGCCCGCCGACTCTCCGGAGGTAATATCACCGCCCGCCGACTCTCCGGAGGTAATATCACCGCCCGCCGACTCTCCGGAGGTAATATCACCGCCCGCCGACTCTCCGGAGGTAATATCACCGCCCGCCGACTCTCCGGAGGCAATATCACCGCCCGCCGACTCTCCGGAGGTAATATCACCGCCGTGGTCATACAGCAATGTACATAGACAGACGTGTGCATGGGGTGAGGACCTACATCATATGTTGGGGCCCTGTTCACATTTAGCTTTTTTTCTCTACATTTAACACACAGGAAAGGAAAAGGTCCAGACATTATGATAAATGGAGGAATCGGACAGACATGTACAGACGGCAGCGGTCGCACAAAGGCTACAATGGGATCCATCGAACATACAGTGGGTACGGAAAGTATTCAGACCCCTTTACATTTTTCACTCTTTGTTTCATTGCAGCCATTTGGTAAATTCTAAAAAAGTTCATTTTTTTTCTCATTAAAGTCCACTCTGCACCCCATCTTGACAGAAATGTACAAATTTTTGCAAATTTATTAAAAGAGAAACTAAAATATCACATGGTCATAAGTATTCAGCCCCTTTGCTCAGACACTCATATGTAATCACATGCTGTCCATTCCCTTGTGATCCTCCTTGAGATGGTTCTACTCCTTCATTGGAGTCCAGCTGTGTTTAATTAAACTGATAGGACTTGATTTGGAAAGGCGCACACCTGTC
>NW_027369026.1:0-45628 GCF_046119375.1 Phyllobates terribilis | reverse complement strand
TTTGGTATTTTCGTATTTGGATTTTGTATTAGGTTTTATTAAAAAAATGGAAAAAACAAAAAAAAATTGAAAATTGAAAAGTTAAAAAGAAATGATTGTGAAAATCCTAGAATAGGTTAAAAACCCGAAAAGGCGGCCTAGGTAAAAAGCATGTAGTCCATGCGGCTCTAGGCCGGGAAATATTTGGACTTGAGAGGTGTGAGTTGTTGATGAGACTAAAACAAAAGAGAGTGTCTGGTGAAAACCCGAAAGGGTGCTAGAGCAAGAATTGGAGTATGAAAGAATTGAGTGTCCTAGGATTCGGTTCTCTTACTATGTTTTGGCGTCGATGACATAAGAAGGTTGTTTGAAGGATTGTTCGCGTTAGGATTCACTAGGAGGGATAAGGAGTTAGTTCTTTCTTCTTTTTATCTTACCTTGAACTTATTGTATGCATGTTATTCACTTGATTCTAGTGGAATATTTGGTGTACATCTATGATGGTATGGAGTAGATTGTAGGATTAGATTCTTTTCTTGGAGTTCTATGCATACTATTGTGGTTGTACTATGTAGATTTTTCCTCTAGGATTCGTGGTTATGACATGGTTTGACATCTATTTAGTATTTTAGGTCATCAATTGAAGTGGAGGAATAAGAAGTTTTGTAGCGAGTGGGTGATTCGAGTTTCTTTGTTATATTTTTGTACCCTTTTGTGCTTTTAGAGGACATTAGGACTTTAGTTGTCCTTTATTCCATAATGTCACTTTAATTTGACGGATTTTATCTTTGGAGTGGCGACATAAGAAGTGGATACATAAGGAGGAAAATGGTAGGTCACCTTGGAGAGATAAGGAGTTTAAAGCGGAGTTAGGTTAGTGATGCTTGTTACACACTTGGAGTTTAGAGATGTAACCGTTAGCAGATTTTCCCGTGCTTACTGCAAATTTTTCTCGTACTTCCTGCAGACCTTTGGACTTATTGGAGGTGTGAGCGTCATTTTTCTTACTCGAGGATGAACAAGGTTTAAGTATGGGGAGATTTGATAGAGATATTCCATATGGTGTATCTATTAGAATAGGTTTAGTGGTGTTTAGGAGCTTGTCGAGTGCATTTCCCAGAATTCGGCTTGGAGAGTACATTATATGGATTTGCAGGAAGCTCGAGAGCGTTTTACGGAACAACCATGGAGATTCTGCTTGTACCCATCATTGGTGCATTCAGAATGGAGCTAGAGCAAAGAAGTGCCGAGAAGAAATGATGAGGAGTCCGCGGACGAAGACCCGTGTCGCGTCCTTTCACACTGGAAAGTTTACAAAACACAAGACTACGACCGCAGGTGAAGTAGTCGCGACCGCGGGCGTCAGACAGCTGTAAAATCTAAAGTTTTGGAGTTTTCCTTCCGGGGTTGCTTTTCCAAAGACCTTCTAAACATTACTTTCCTATTTTATTTCTTTTATTTCCTAATTTTCTAAGACATATAAATAGTTTTCTAGGGTTTAGTTGAAGATTATCTAACTTTCATCTAACCCTCCACCTTTGAGTTTTGCATCATACTTGAGACTATGTTGAACTAAACTCTTTCATTGTTCACTTCAAGGATTTGATGCCTTCAATCTAGGTTTGTTATTCTCTTCTTGACTCTTTGTATTCTAATTTCAATTAAGGATAGTTTTGTAATCTCTTGTTCTTGGAACTTTGATTGGGTTGATGTTAGTTGACCTAGGTTGCAAACTAGGGAAATTAGGATCTTCCATATTGCTAGACTTAGTTAGTTAGATTTGAATAACTTTGTCATTGATTGTAGCAAGCATCAAATTCATGACTATTTGGGATTGTCTTTGGTGTAGAGATTATAGACATGCGTCGAGTATCGGCTATTTTCCAGTGGTATTGTGCAGGCCTACTTATCTTTGGTCTTTATGTTGCTATACTATTGAGTCTTGGGATTTCCTCAGTTATAGTGATAATAAGGGTTTCTAGGACTATTTGGACTAGTTGCTAGGTATGAAAAAAGAGTAGGACTACCGATTGAATCTGAATACGAGTTGTTAGGATAGAGAATAACATTCCGTTGTGATTGATGTGCGGATATCCAAGAGGTGAACTTCTTCTCATCATATATATACCTTAGTTGAATGTGCTTTGTCTTTGTGGATCGATCAATATCAAACACCCCTATTGGCTACCTTTAGTGACATATAAAAATAAAAAATTTACTCACTCTGTTGGGATTCGACCTCGACTTACCCACTATGCTAGTGGTAGCTTAGTTGAGTATATACTTTTATAGGGCACAACGGCTTTATCCCTCGTTAAACTCATAATCCAATTTTTTCACTGCATGCCGGCATCACACCCCACAAAATTAAATATGCACCCCGCGTCCGGAAACCTGACCACCTTCCTTCATCAAATCTACAACCCTCCACCACTAGCCTTCCATAAACACCATCACCCTCAAAATCCTTACCCATATCTAACCTTCCACCTTTCCAAACCGATGATTCAATTGAGTTTACAAGAGATTGGACTAAAGTTCGCATCATTGCGACTTCCCTGAGTTTGAAATATCAGAGTTGGATTATTTTCCGGGATGAAGAGAAAGAATGTCATCAACGCGCCCCGTGCTTAATCCACCGCGTCCCGTGCCTAAGATTGGAGTTCTTGTTTTCTTCAACATAAGCCGAGACGCGACCTACACCCTCTTTAGCCGCGATCCGTGTCACTATCCCTGGAGTTTTCCGAACCAAACTTTGTTCTAAGCAAGTACCAGTGTCTATTTCTTCCACGACAATATGATAAGCACCACATTTATCAGGAGAGAGAAGAAGTGGTCCACTAATGAGAGATACTTGATCAAGAAGTTGAAAGCCATGAAGAAGCTTGTGGTACCAAGAAATGTTCCAAGCTGACTACACAAATGGGCTTCAACAAATCAATTCAAGAGATTTTGGACCATGAAGGCTTAGGAAAATTCATGAATTTTGAGAATTCGTGTCCCACTTCTTTTTCCATCAATTCATCGCTTCATTTGTCCTAGTATTTGAAGTTAATCAAGACGGGGATAAGGAAGTGACTTCTTTCACATTTGGATACAATAAATCTAAATACGAGGTGCCAATAGATGTGGTAAGAGAGAGTATAGGGGCTACAAAGAATCCCACACCAGGATGGTCTTCAATTCATTCTTCTTAGCCTCTTGATTATCAGAGATTGACCATGCGCTCAGAATTCTGGGTGGGTAATGAGAACAACAACTGGATTACATATCCACCACTTAGGTTGGTGTGCAAGTTTCTCACCACTACCAATTTTTCCACTCCAATTTCAACCGATTATCATAGAACGACGGTGTTACACCTGGTGTCTAACACCGCAGTTGAGTATTACTCTCTGTTGGGTGTATTTGTTTTTCCAGAGCTTAAGGCAAGTGAAGGACCTAGCAAAACATCGAGTACTTCATCAAGGCAAGGTTTTGGGTGACATTGCCGCACTATGCGAGATTTCCTTGCAGGCGGAGGAGACGGAAATTGAACCAAACCCATATAATTTGGATTGACTGAAGAGAGTTTGATGCTTCACCATGGTGAATGAAAAAGAAATGTATTGGCTCTCTTTCACTTCTAAGTGCCATCAGGTCCGGCTTCCAAGAGAATTTACATTTGGACCGTCTTCCAACGACTACTATATCCTATCTATCGCGTAGACTTTGGAGGCACACATGCCAAAAAATGCGGAGAGTACGGAGGAAGAAGGTCAACTTGAGGTCAACCACATCCACACATCAAAAGGAGTGTTGCGAATCAGCCATTGACTGGTGAACGACCACACATTGGGACACAATGTGTTGACGAGCTCATTAAGGCATTAATGACATGCTAGGATAAACTTGAGGAGACAATGATACAGTTACACCAAGTGACACACAAGCATATGGATGAGCTTTCTAGACAACAGTTGACGCTATGGTCCACCCATTTCCCAACTCGGTGAAGTATTTTTAAGTGTTTTCTAGCGTGTAAGATCATACCCCTATTGGTAGATGTAGTTATTTTTGAAGAATTTAGTTAGTTATGAAAAAATGAGAAAAGGCAAAGGAAATAAGAAAAGCAAGAAAAAGACGCTTGGAGGCACACACAAAAATTAATCACTTTTCCGTCTCACCATCACTTTCACAGTTTGTTGTCCCGCTTTCTATTTCCATATATAACGCCATTGCCTCCATTGGATAACACCGACGACATCTCACCTACATCCTTATCCATGTTGCAAGATCTAAGGTTTTCAACCTTTATCTTTGTGTCACACCATCACTCAAAATTTTTCGCAAATCGGGGAGAGCAGAGACTTTTGTACTAAGCACGTGGAGTGTGATCCATGAGTATCGGAGGCGGCCTGGCCATAGACTCTGAACCATAGTCCATGACTTTATAGACGCGCCCACACCCACTAATGCCTTGACCCGCGGGATTTATTCTACGGCTCACACCAATCACACTAGTGACTCGGTATATCTGGGATGTCCATAAAGTCTTCATCTCATGGTTTGTTTAAGATACTTTTACCCCTTTTATAAATTTTCCTCTTCTTTTCTTTTGGGTCATATATCTACATTGGGGATAATGTAGAAGTTAAGTATGAGGGAAGAACTAGTTAATCGCTTGTACATTGTTCACTAAGTTTTTCGTATTTTTATTCAGTCATCATTTTGAATCCATAATTAGGACAATTTTTTGTTACAATTTGGAGTTATTGAGTTTGTATATATTGCATATATTTTGAAAAAAAAATAATTAAAAAGACACAAAAAGAAAAAGGCAGATCAAAATCCAAGGATGATTCACAAACCCCAGGGGTGATTCATGCAATAAGCATGTAACTTGGACCTTTATAGACCGGGAAAATATGAGGTTATGAGAGATGTGAGATTATGTGAGCCTAAAAGAAGAGGAGTGACTAGGTGAAATCTTGAAAGGGCGTCTAGGAAAAATGACTGAAAAAAGTGAATATTAGGATTCTTCATTTTGGCGAGGCAATATAAGAAGAGGATCCAGAAGCAGAAGTTCGGGATTTTCCACTCAGGAGCACAAACTATTGTCTTTGAATTTATTCCCTATTCACATCCATATCTATTTTGATTTATCCTAGACGGTCATGATGACTAGCTGTTGGAGATCGTGGACTCGAATTCTTTTGTACTTACTGGAGACCTTCGAAGTTACAAGGAGAGAGTCAATTTCTTGTTTACTCAGGACAAGTAAAGGTCTAAGTATGGGGGATTTGATACTAGCCAATCATGATTGCTCAATTCACGAGATTTATCACACATCGGAGGAGTTTTGCGCCGCATTATCCGAGTTGTGACCACCCGATCAAAGGAGGATCAGACTGCATATTTCATGGTTTTTATACACAACTATAGAAGAGTATATTCAAGATAAAGATAGAGCTGCAAAGAGAAGGTATTCCACACAAACTTAGTGGAAATGTAGCACACAAGAGATAAGCATCGCCAGAGACCTGTTCGTGCCACGAGCATTTTCCGTAGTGCTCCATGCCCAAAGACCAACTTGCAATCATGCTTTATCCATGTGGAGGATTATTTTGTTGCGAAGACAAAGGAGGATCCCAGCCGGCCTCAATGGTGGCGGCCTGGAAAATATTTGTCCCATCCCGGGCCACCACCATATCATGAGATTTCAAATTCGCATTCAGAAAATTATCTAATTAGTTAGTTGATAGCATTTTTAACTTAGATTGTATTTGTTTCCACCTGGTAGAATTAGATTAACTGGAGTCCCCTATACAAGGATCTCTTCTCCCTATGAACCAGGTTGGCTTTGCTTTGTTCTCTTTTCCTTGTTTTCAAGTCTCTTTGTATTTTATAGTCTAGAATGAGGAGCTATGCTCCACAATGTTGTTTCCCTTTCCTATGAAGTTTGTAATTGATGTTTCAGTTTAATAAGTATTTTTCTATTCATTATTATTTCGTACTATGTTGATGTGATTGTTGCAGTGTTCTTAATTTTATTGCTTTTTACGATTAGATTAGCCTGACAAACTAAATGTTATGACTACTAGCATAAACTCTTAATAGGAAAACTCTTTAACTTATTTTAGTCTAGTTATGGATATTTGTTAAAGGAGGAAGCAATCCACAAAGTGGGAATTCATAGACACACCTATTGGCTCATCTTAGTTGCTGAGATTCATAGACGCCGGTGCGCTTAGCTGATCTCAATGACAAATATTTGTAGACTCCTGGTGGTGGCTCATTCTGACTATGCCCTATCCTGAGATTCAAACACGTTTTACATGAATATGATAGAGTACAGATGAATCTCTTGGTTGATGGGACAACATAAGAATTAACATGAATACGTGGTAAAGAATACTATGATTTGAACTATAATGATTATTTTAAATGGGCTAAGAAAGAGGAACAACCACCCAAAATAATAATCACAAACATCTTCCAAACAAGTTTTAGGTTGATTTCTACAAAACCTAAGTTACAATAATAAATAGCTTTCTTTATGGGTTCGACCATAGCTTACCATTTTACTTGTGTAATTGGTTGCTTGGAAAATTATAGTAAACTTGATAGCGCATTAACGACAAAACGTGCACATAAATCTTCATCGCCAACTTCCAAGGAAGACGCTAGAACTGCAAAGTGTTTCAAATCAATTTACATGATGCCTTCATCGACTTAAAAATTGAATAAGTCGCGTATACTTGTAGTGAATGCTCTTGTAAGAACTTAAATATCCTTTGGACAACCAGAGGCATCCATTCGAAATGAGTTTGCAACACGCTAGTAGTGAGGTAGGTTATCACGTTCAAAAGACTTAAAACCAAGAAAGATAAAAAAAACTTAAGGGGCATAGTAGAAGATGCCACAGTTTCTTTTGACAAAGATGATGAAGGAAAAGAGATTGAATATCTCACAGTAAAATGACATCCTAGATAATGATTGACATATCGATAATTCTGATATTTTGGTAAACTACATATATACATGTATGCAGCGGAATAGAAAATATGTTATTGTTAGTTATATGAACTAGCCCCTTAGTTCTTGTAAATGATAATGCCTCAGCTTTAATGATAACAAACTGCCTTATGAACTAATATGTGTATTGAGTGAGATATCGCAGGAAATTGATAGGCCTTTGAGTTACTCAGGAGGTTTAAGCTGGGAAAACAACGAGCTGAAGTGGGGACACAAGAGCGAGTCCAGCGAGAAGAATAGCGCTCGAGGCGCTTAACTAGGAGCAAGGGAACCAAGTGAAGCTGGAGGGGACCAAACAATAAGTGTGAAGGATCGAGCTGCACAAGTAACACGCTACACAAGAAGGACGCGCGCAAGGGGACCGAAGACACTCAAGGGGACCGAGCGCGTATATATGGAAAGAAATCTTCCAAGAGCTAAAGAAGAAAAGATTTGATTCGGTAGAGATTTACCGGATTCGAACAATTGAAGCTATTTTGTCATTATATTTGGCTAGTTTAGATTCAGTAGTTTATTTATTACTATTTACATGCTTTTAGATAATTAGTTCCCGGTAACTATACCATAGTATAAATAACTTAGTTCATTTACCATTGAAAGGGGTTGTTGAACTAGAGAGAGAGAGAGTTCATCTTGATTTAGAGCTTAGGCAAGAGCTAGGAGAGTTTAGAGAAACTAAGAAATGCGTGTTCGCCTAGTAGTTGTAAGTCTCACAAGAAATCAAATCAACAACGTTTTGGAACTAAAGTGTTTGTTTGTTCTTAGTCTTGTATTTCCACACAAAAGTTCTATCTTTAGTTAGACTAAGATCTTCACGATCCACAAGTATTATATATCATATATGTCCCTAATCATTAGCTATAGATGATGTGTCCAAAGACGATGATATTGACCCATAATCAGTTGATGAATGTCTTTTTAATCATAGATTGGACCAAATGGAAAGCGGCCATACTGGCAAACTAAAATCACTTGAGAAGCAAAAAAGTATTTGTGCACGTGGTCTATACACCAAAGGGTTAAAAGTTTGTGTGTTATCAATGGGTTTTGTATTAAAGGAAAATGAGAAAAATTAAGTTATCTGGTATAAGCACATGGTTTCTCCGAGATTCATGGAATTGATTATGATGAAACATACTCTCCTCTAGTTGATGCAGATATGTTGAGGTTTCTCATTTACATGATAATATTTGAGAAATTAGATATGTTTCTTATAAATGTCATGACTACATACTTATATGGTTCACTTAATACGAACATCTATATGAGTGTTTTAGAACGAATAAAGCTACACGATTCCAACAACTCTAAATCCCAAGAATTATTCTCTATAAAGCTAAGGAGGTTGTTATACAGAATTCTGGACGGATGTTGTACAATCACCTTAATGAATATCTTATGAAAGAAGACTATAAGAAAGATGTCACATGTCCATGTGTTATAGTCAAGCGACCCAAAAATGGATTCGCCATCATCTTTGTCTATGTTGATGATTTGAACATCGTTGGACCTTCTCATAGACTTCAATGGATTGCAAAATATTTGATGAAAGATTTTGTGATGAAAGATTTCGGTAAAACTAAGCTTTGTCTTGGTTTATACATTTAGTATTTGGATGGTGGAATATTTTCCAACTAGTCTAAAAGTCTCGAGGAGATTTAATATGGATAAGTCACATATCTTTAGCTCTCCGATTAATGTTCGATCCCTTAATATTGAAAAGGATAAGTTTTTCCCTCGAGAAGAAGAAGGAGTTATTGGTCCTAAAGTATTATATCTAAGTGCGATCTTTGATGTATTTAACTTTTTTTTACAATAAACCTCTTATCCGGATTCAGTTCCCTCCTACAAGGAGGCACTGGAGCGAGATCAAACATATATTTCATTACCTTTGAGGCACACATGAATTGGGGTTGTTCCATCATATCCAAAAAGTTGCCACCTTGGATGAATATACATATGCGGGTTACTTATCTAACCGACATAAGGCCAAGTCACAAAGTGGTTATCTGTTCATATATGGAGGCATGAGCATATCATGGAGATCAAATAAGAAAACGATGACTACAACATCATCAAATCAAGCGGAGTTGATTACATTGTATGTGGCAAGAAGAGAATGTATCGCATCATGAGCAATTATCTCATTCATCCAGGAAAAATGTGGAATGAAGTCCATCACCAACAAGACACAATGCTATATAAACACAACTAAGCTTGTGTTCTTCAGATAAAGAAAGGCTACATCAAAGGAGACAGTACAAATTTTAGCCAAATTCTTCTCGACTCATGAATTGGATCAAGTTGGAGAAATTAACAATCAACAAATTCAAGTGAATGATAATTTGGTTAATATGTTCACAAATTCATTAAATCTTAATAAGTTTTCACAACTATACGTGCAAACTGAGAGAAACTCGATGATCTCAGTGTAACATCATACGTGTTGCACTTTTTTCCCTTCGATTAAGCTTTTTATCCCACAAGGTTTTGCTTGACAAGGTGTTATGAAAGTGAAAATTATCTAAGGTAACTATTTAACATAGATCAAGTACATTAAAGCATCTAAAAATTATATTCAAATTTCAAAATAAAGATGTATTACCGAGGGCAAATAGTGAGTGAATTTTTACCTCCTCTAAAAAATTATTTTTCAATTAAAATAATATAAGTAGTCAAAAATTGTATACTCCTCTTTGCTTATAAATTGAGACATTCTGTGTTTTAAACCACGCGCACACAAAAAAGCAAGGATATATACGACTCTAAAGTTGTTGGTCTTTTTTCATTTCTCTCAACACTTTATAAAATTAACTTTAAAATAACACTTTATAATATTTTTATAACATTAAGTTATTTGGTCTTAATCATCTCATTAGAGGACGAAGTCATTATTTTCTTAATCTATGATATGATTATATCCATATAACGGTACGAGATTACGAATCTTAAACTTGTGCATACGTGTTTGTCGAGATTACACATAGTGGGAAAATCAACATTGTATAACAGAGTAATCAAGAAAAAATGCATATAGCATCATGAGCAATCAACCTAAAAAACTAGTCAAAAGAAGTGCAGGCTAGGTTAGTTTTGGCTTAAGAGCAGATTGACTGCTCATGATGCTATACCATGATCCAAATCGACGTTCATAGTGTGGGAGCTCAGTAGTCGGCTTCGTTATCCCTTCCGACGTTCATTGTGCACGACGACACCGGGACTAGGCATAGCCCTCTACTCCTCAACTCATTTTCCTTCTCCTATACGTACGTCGCATGATATATGTATTCACAAGTCAAAACACATATGTCATACATACAACATGCGAATTTGTGGTCGATATAGTATGCTTTTCATAACCTATCAATATAATGAACCAGAAAAATTACCTGATCAGGGCCTCCTTTCCTCTTCAAACAGCTGTCCTTCAAGAGCTAAGAAAAAATTAGAAAAAAATTGCATAAGTAAAAATAACATGTTACCGACATAACCATCCTATTAGTTTTTTTAACATGTTATAACTGGAATTTACTATATAATTGATCCTAACATCCAACCGAATTAGAATTCTAAACTTATAAAGTGTGCAAGTACTACAGTTCTCACTAGGATATAGATTCTTTGGCATAACCATTATATTAGTTGGAGTCGATATTAAAGTACTATAAAATTATGTTATCATACGTATATTAATCTAGTACTCTTAAAAATATGATTTGGGTAAAAATGGTGTGTGCTTCACTGATTCAATATGCATGTATTTATAGCTACAAAGGAAGACCTAGTAAAATCTTAACTAACTAATAAGGATAAGTGACTGATAAGAATAAATATAAGTTAAAGCACAAATATGTAACTGCATTCTATAATATCACAATACTCCCCCTTAAATTGGAGCTTGGAGATCAATAATGGCCAATTTGCCTAATAGATGATGAAGCTGAACTCGACCAAGTGTTTTGGTGAATATGTCAGTTGGTTGTTGCAATGTAGTAATGTGACGAGTGACAATGGTACCGGACTGAACATGATCGTGAACAAGATGACAATCGATCTCTATATGCTTCGTCGGCTCATGAAAAACAAGATTAACTGCAATGTGTAGGGCAACCTAATTGCCACAAAAGAGAGACATAGGTGTGTCATGTCGTACTCCGAGAGAGAGGAGCAAGGACTTCATCCAGACAAGTTAGCAGCAAGTGGACGACATGGACCTATATTCAACCTCGGCCAAAGAATGCGAGATCTTCTACTGCTTCTTGGTCTTCCATGAAATAGGATATTGGACAAGCATAATGAAGAAACCAGTGAGAGATCGACGAGTGACAGGACAAGCAGCCCAATCAGAATCACAATATGCCACTAACTGAAGAAAACTTGATGATGCTAGAAATAGTCCCTGCTCGAGACGGCCCTTAATGTAATGAAGAAGAAGGAGAGCAGCATTCCAGTGATCAATCAATGGTCTAAGAATGAAATGAGAAAGTGTATGAACTCCATAAGATAACTCAGGAATAGTGATAGTAAGGTAAATAAGTCGGCCCACAAGATGACGATACTGGTCATGAAACTCAAAGGCGACACTTGTAGACGAAGTGTGGCTGGGATTTTTTTCCATGGGGAACAGAAAAGGACGAGAAGAAAGAAGGCATGTTTTGGAGATAATATCAAGAGCATAATATGAGAAAGAAATAAGCCATACGAGTTGCGTGCTATCTCAGTGCCGAGGAAATACTTAAGAGTACCCAGATCCTTCATATGAAAGCAGCTACTTGTGCACGGAACAGAGTGTACACCATCGCACAAAATGGACGGAAAAACTATGGAACCTTGGATTTGGCATGTAGAAAATATACCCAAACTGCTAGTGAAAAATCATCAAAAATAGTTAAGAAAGTGCGAGCACCGGAATAAAAGGGTGTACAGTAAGGACCCCAAAAATTACAATGAACCAATTCAAACATCTCTGAAGCTTTATTAGAACTGTCTGGAAAAGACATATGACTTTGCTTAGCCTTGAAACAAGGAGCACAAGGATCAAGAGTCTGCAAAGACTGCTTATTAATGCAAAATTCAAGAATAAAAGCTAAACCAAAGGCAGAGAGATGGCGATGCCACAATGAAGCAGAAACAGCAGTAGTCTAAACCGCAGATGCAAGAACAGATGTGTTAAACTTCTGAACCCAGTAAACCCCTCCATGCTCATTTCCCATTCCAATCATCGCGTTGTAATGATTTCTTGTAAAATGCAAATTCCGAGAGTAAGAAAAACTACCGAATAAGCTGACCTGTGAAAATCATATTGCAATCAAGGTTTGGCACATGTAAAACATCATCAATATGAGAACTGCAAGACATAAGTAGGTCCTGTTGCTGAGCCATTGAAAATGTTCCATTAGGAAGTTTAATAGATACGGAAGGCACTCCTGATAAACGAGTGAGACAAGATATATCGCAGGTCATATGAAGAGAAGTCTCGATATCTAAAATCCAAGGAGAAAACATACTGGATTGATTTGAGTTTGTTTGGAGAGAATGGAAGATATTCATAACGCGAAGGTAAAACGGGAGCAAGAGCTGCACGATCTTCATGTGTCGAGTCTGGTGGAGATGTTGCCTTTGACGCTTGAGTATAGTTAGCCACCTGCAGAGAAGGTCCATCACGACCGGCAGACTTGGCTTTTGCACAAGCTGCAAGTTTTTTCTTTTAACCAGTTTGGGTAGCTGATAGGATTGAAACACCCTGGTTTTTCATGCCCGTTACGACCACAATGAGAGTAAATGAGGTGGTTTTTGTTTGTAGGTGAATCACCCCAAGATGCCAGTGTTGGAGATGAATTAGACGTCGGAGGATGGTAGTTCTGATGAGCTGCAAACATCATAGAATCATGCGATGGTGCACGGCCCAAGACCATTGTTTTAAGATGCTCCTCCTATATGACAGAGTGTATACATGGTTGAGACCCGGTAGAGGATCATGAGCAATGATTTTGGATCAAAGGGAGATGAACAGACCGTCATCAAGTCCGATGAGAAATTGGTGAATCTGTTCCTCTTCAAGTTCCTTCGTCCGAATTCGATTAAGGTCGCACTTACAATTACCACAAGAACAAAATTGTGACGGGACATAGGTTTCAAGTTCCTCCCATAACTTCTTAAGGACATTGTAGTACATGGTCACATTTTGACCTGATTGGCGGCAACTGCCAATCTGCCCCCGAAGTTGGAACTTCTGGGGACTGTTTCTGATGTTGAACCATTGGCAAAATCATCCAAAATGTCTTTGACACTAGAAAAATATTTATTAGATGAACGGAGAGAAGGGTTGATGGACTTAATTACCCAACCGACAAAGAAGAATTAACAATGTACTAGTCTCCGAACGTAGGGTGGGATGTCACGGTGGTTGCGGGTTTAGCAATTGTACCATCCAAAAAACCAAGCTTTCGCTTGGCACAAATTGAGTTCTGAAAGGTTTCCACCAATTCATCATATTTGTCATCTTTGAAAGACACCGGGCAAATAGACAAACCCGGGTGGTCCGAAATATGAAGATAGAACGGAGATAAATTTTTGAGTGGTGTCTCATCCATGAGAGACGTTTTTGGCAAAGGGGGTGTTTTTTTGGTGTTGGTTGTAACAACGGATAGGAAGAGCAACAGAGGATGGATGCAACACAAGGGGAAGTGTGGGGGGCCTAGGGTTGTACAGTGGGGATCGGCAACGATCGTAACCAAAACTGATACCATATGATTTGGCTAAAATTTATGTGTGCTTTATTGATTCAATAATAGGTATTTATAACTATAAATGAAGATATAGTAGAATCCTAACTGATAAGGATAAATATAATCTAGTAAAATCCCAATTAATTAATAAAGATAAATACAAGATAAGTGCAAATCTATAACTCCATCCTATAATATCATTTTTTCGTGCACAAACAAACTACAACAAACAAAATTACATCCAAACAAGTCTAGGAATCCCCACTCTTCCATAATCCTGATCCAGCAAAAATGACAGATCCACACGCAGATCCACAATTAAATGCAAGCCGCTAGGAAAGGAGAAAGCAAAATTAGCAAGCCAATTGGAAGCTGAGTTTGCTTCTCTCAAAATATGACAGAATTGGATAAACTAATCCCTACAAAGGGAGTGTTGAATCAATGAGAAAAGACTAAAAAAGGCGGTGACTTCAATCCAAAGGTTTGGAAAGTAATAAAATCGCCACCTGCGAATCTGTCTCCAAACAAACCCTCCTGAAGTGCCTATCCAAGCCAACTTGAGACCCTGTAAGATGCCCCATGGCTCAGCCTCCGGAACCGAGCAGACTCCGATGTGATGAAGAAAACCACCAATCCAAATACCCCTCTCATCCCGACACACCCCACTTGTTGCTGCGCGACCCTCTTTAATCGACCCGTACGTATTAATTTTCACCATGCCCCTACCAGGTTTGGTCTAGGAAATCGAACGGATAACATGTTCGGCGCCAATCGCAACAACAATCCTAGCCCTCCATGATGCCTTATATTCCATGGCTTACCGCACATCAAGCTCATTTCTATCGCCCTAGACGTTCTCATTCCGGAAGACCTTCACATTCCTCCACTTCCAAATCCACTAAAGGACAATAGCAAAGTAACATCCCCCATTGACCTCAAAGATATCAACATTCCCGATCATAATGTTTTCTCTAATCCAAACCATAGGCTCGGAATTCTAGAAGCTTGGTACCATACCTGTCGCATTAACCTTGCTCCAAATCAGGGAGCTGGCCTGACAGTCCCAAAATAAATGACCCATGTCCTCCGTAGCATTATTGCACACTAGGAAAGAATCCACTAACATGAGGTGATGCCTCTTGCGCTTAGTATTAGTCATAAGCTTATTTCTCAAAACAATCGAAAGAAAAGTCTTGACCAGTTATAGGACCTGTAATCTCCATATTCTTTCGAATACAACACGGTCAACCTCAACCTTGGTATTTTTCCCTTGAATTAAGGCATAGGCTGAGCTGACAGAGTAATCCTCGTCGGTATATTCCCCCAACTCGATGGAATCTGGATTTTCACCCCTCTAAAACAATCATAGAAGCCAAGGAAAGGAGAACATTAGACAATACCATCTAGTTCCAACCCGACCCCGATAACCAATAGCCTAACAGTGAGAGAGAGTTCCTCTTCACTCAACGCACGAACTACCACGTCCACAAGACATCGATCAGCTAACCAGAGATCCCGCCAGAAGCAAATCAGAAAGCCATTACTAAGAAGCCAACGACACCCCTTTAGAATGACCGAGTTGACACCCCGTTGAATACTCATCCAAATCACCAAATATTAGACGAAGACCTCCCATTGCTTCTAACATATTTGCTGGTAATAACTTCATCCCACACACTGGAATTTTGAGTGAGAAAACTCCATCTCAGCTTCCCAATAAGTGCCAAATTATGGGAATGCATGGGTTTCAGGCCCGGTCCGCCCTCAGATTTCGGAGTACCAAAAAGTGTTCCAGTCGACACGATGCATCTTCCTAGATCCATTCCAACTTCCCTAGACAAAAGACCGGCTCACTTATCAATTTTTTCACAAGTACTAACTGGCAGTACCAAGGTACCCATAGTATAGACCGGAAGGGACGCTAAGACGGACTTGGCAAGAGTGACCCTACCCCAAAGACTCAAATTCCTGAACTTCCAACCGGACAAACGATGGGAAATCTTCTCAAGGAGGGGGCAAAAGGTCTCCTTGCCCACCCTCTTATGAATGACAGGAACCCCTAAGTAGCATCCCGGATCAGTTATAATCGGGAAGGAACACGCGGCCTGGATTTCGCAAACCAAGGATGGATCAACATTCTTAGAAACAAACAACTCAGTTCTCGTCGTACTCACCCCCAAAGACTCACAAAATATGTTTAAGAACTAACTGATAACCTTAATCTGCTCCATCGATAACTCGGTGAAGAGCAATAATTTGTCTGCGAAGAGAAGGTGCGACACACGAGGACCTCTCCTTGAGAGTCGGATAGATTTCCATTGGTTGAACTCCGCAACCGAGGAGATAATGTGACTCAGTTTCTCAATACACAATACAAACAAGTAGGGAGACAAGGGGTCTCCCTGGAGGATGCCCCTCGAGGGGTGGAAGCTCCCCGTCTCCTCCCCATTCCAGAGCAAGTTCAAAGTTGTCAAAGACATGCAATCCACAAACCATCTGGTCCAACAGTCGGTGAAGCCAGCGTCCGTGAGCAAATCAACAATGAAGTCCCAACGAACTCTTCATAGGCTTTTTCCATGTCCACCTTCAAGATCATGCAACCCTTCTTCCCCGGCTTTCACTTCATCAAATGAACAATTTTGTGGGCTAAGACGACATTATCTTTAATGAGTTTACTGGGAATAAAAGTCCTCTGCATGGGACTAATGAGATCAGAGAAATTCAACTTCATTCTGGCAATGAGAACTTTGGTGATTATTTTAAAAACCACATTATAGAGGCTAATGGGCCTAAACTTGGAGATTCTTTCAAGGTTGTCAACTTTTGGAATCAAGGAAATAAGAGTACATTCATTTTGTTCGAAACCACATAAGTACGGAAGAAATCCTGCAGATCCTTGCAAATTGAGGGCCCAACAGTTTCCCAACACTTATGGTACACAATGGGTCGAGACCATCCAGGCTAGGTGATTTGATCGGACCCATCATTCTAACTGCATTTAATATTTCATCATCTAAAACTATCGATGCCAGAGACTGCCAACGATCACTATCAATGGTAGGGAACATACCATAGGGGGTAGAGATTGAAAAGATATCCTCCACAAGAAGGGCATAAAGATTCTTGAAATAGTTAGTTGATAAAGCTTCCACCTCTACCTCCTTCTCAATCCACACACCCTTTTTATCTTTCGGCGCTAGAGTTTTATTTCTTCTTCTTCTATTGATTGTTGAGGCGTGAAAGAACTTTGTGTTACGGTCGCCCGCCTGGAGCCATAACTGACGAGATTTCTGCAACCAATGTAACTCTTCTGGTGCCAAAACCATTTCAACCTCACCAAGAAACCTGTGTTGATCCTCCAGCAAGGCAGCTGAGGGTTGTCGTTCAATAGCAAATTGAATTGAAGTCAATTGAGAGTCAAGGCTTGCTTTTCTACGATGAATATCTCCAAAGGTCTTAATGTTCCAACTCCTCAGGAAGTGGTTAAGGATCTCAAGAGAGTTCATCGGATTGGGTCTATCCACCCACTTCTCCCTAATGAGTGATTGAAAATACGAATGAGAGTACCACGCTGCCTCAAACATGAAAGGGCGACGATGATTGTTACGGCTACCACCCGGCTCCAAAATCAAAAGAAAGGGATTATGATCAGATGAGAGTCTCGATAAATGCGTGACAGATGCTTGAGGCCATTGTAAACACCCCTCTAGATTTCCCAACACCCTATCTAGACATTTTCCTAAGAACGAATTAGATAAACCCCTCGACCAGGTGAAGCTTGGCCCAGAGGACCCAAGGTCAAGCATACCACACCCCTCAACAACAGTCTTAAACATAGCAGAATCATTAAGAAGATTCCCAGAACCACCAGTTATGTCTCCAATGTCCAGAATACAATTAAAATCGCCCAAAAATGAAAAGAGGACCTTACACATCGTCAATTTCCTTATGCAAATCAACCCAAAAGTTGCGCATGCGAAACATAGTAGGCGGAGCATAGACACCAATGAAGGAGATCGCACACGTACCTTTGACCATAGTGAACCTAATAATGTGACTCAACCTAGAGATAATCCGAATCTGGACCATCCGATCATCCCATAGCAACCAAACACCACCCTTCATGCCCTCTACTTTAATCCTGGCTGAGTTCGGAAATCTTGAGTGGAATTTAGCACAAGTAGTATCTGCCATGGTGCCTGAAACCTTCGTCTCAAGAAGCAAGACAAAATCTCGATTGTGGACTCTCAAAAATACATCAAATTTCTGGAACAATGCGTCATTCCCGACACCCCAGAAATTCCAACTGAGGTAATTCATAAAAAAAACTTTGGATATGGGGGAGAATCAATGCCTACAAAAATTAGGCCTAGGGGCCGGAGGCGGCCATCTCCTCTTCATCCCGATCTCCATTATCTCCGTGCCGAAGCTCTTCCAGGTGCTCCACCGTTTCCGAACCTTCACACTCAACCTGCTGAATTGCATCCGCCGAAGGTATAATCCGGTCATTTTTTCATCCCCACCCTCAACCTCATTACGTACAAAACACGAAGAAAAAGGCTCGACATAGCAATTTGGGCTTCATAGGATTGGGCCTGACTCTAAAGAGACAGGTCATGGGTTGGCCCAGAATTCTCAACATTAGCAAATGGAGTTGTGTCAAAGTCTAGGCGGGTTCGTTTAACAGGCCCTGGCCTCCCCTCCTGGTTGGGCTCACGAGCAGACGACCCAAGATCAACTTGGGATTT
Source organism: Phyllobates terribilis (assembly GCF_046119375.1). NCBI lineage: Eukaryota > Metazoa > Chordata > Amphibia > Anura > Dendrobatidae > Phyllobates > Phyllobates terribilis. The sequence continues at coordinate 27,156 of NW_027369026.1, read as the reverse complement.
AATTTTTCTCTGCCTCCTTGTATTCCTAACTTTTTTTCTCCACACCATAGGCTAAAACCTGGTCATGTCCCACCATACTTTTTCCTTTTCATCTGCCATCTAACCTTTCGCCAACAATTTGCCCCCCTCTTTTTTCTCTCCTAATGAAGTCTGAGCAATGTCTTTCTTCTTCTCTCTCTCCTTCCTTTGACATTCTTGTTTCATAGTAGGAAGCACATCTTCCCCCACCTTTTTGTTCTTATCCTTGTTAATGGATAGAATTGAAAACCTCCCTGAAAACGGCATCGTAGCTCAGCTACTCTCATGTCTTGGTTTCACCCCCGAATTAGGGCTCCCACTCTTCCTAGGGTTACCATGCATCAACGCCGGCCCTACACCTTCTTTTGCCCTCGCTTCCGCCCTCTTCTTACGAACAACAACTTTCTCTTTCCTCTAGTCCTTCATTCATTTGTCGTACCGATCATACACTGATAAATTCTCCTTTGGTGGCAATGCCTATCTCTGTTTCTCCAGCTCTAAGCGCTTTTCAACGTTCATCGGGTCTGAAGGGCAGTTTGGCTAGAGATGTCCAATCCTCCCACAGTGAAAACAAATGGTATGAATCCCCTTATACTCGATGAGAAAACGCGATCCGAGGATACGAAGAGCCCTTTTCAGCGGCTTCGTGAGATCCAACTGAACACGAACCAGGGCGAAGTGCCCCCTATCTGCACTAATGGTTTTCAAATCCACTTTTATGGGTGTTCCAATGGAAGACACAATACTCTTAAGCACTTGTTCTTCGTACAATATGAGGGGGGGGGGGGGTAAAATACGGATCCAAACGTGAGTAGTCGATATGTTGCTGGCACTCGGATTAAACTCTGGACTCCAAGGATTAACCATTACATAATGCCCCAAAACTAGCCAAGAGCCTTCCGTCAATACCTTCATGTAATCCACCTTGTAAGAAAACTTCACCACGAAATAGCCTTTCGGAAGGTCAATAAGCCTCATCATACCTCTAGGGTTCCATAGCTCAAGAAGCTTCTTCTTATTCATCACATCATAGTGGATTCATCGTCCCCATCACCTTTATGACAAGTGAGAAGCTTTAGACTGAAGCCGACGCATCAATAACCTCACGAGAAATACAAGTCTTCAGCTCTCCCTTATCTCCATTAGGGAAGGAGCTTGTAATCTTATCATCAATGAAACCCTCGGGAAGGCGGAAACCCACATGCACTTTTTCGTCTACAACCTCTTTCCAAGATTTTCCGTTGTTAACTCTGGTAGGATCCACCAGCGCATCTCTACGTACACCAACATCCAGGGTTGACTGTGGTGGCCCGCGCATAACAACATCATGGGTGTCGGCCATATCCTCTAGCGTTGCCTTGTTTCCAGGATATTCAGTTTGGCTAACCGGCTCCATCGTCTCCTCCGGGACTAAGGCAGGGTTACGAATCCGGCACAAAGTTCGGGGTAGGAAGGGTCAAGGCCATAGCCTTAAGGAAAAAAGTATGAAGGACTCACATCGCGTGGAAGGCGCTTTCTTTTTGCACTTAAATCAGTCATTAACTAGATTTATGCATCCTATAATATCATAATAAGTATTATTCTCGTCCCCTTTTTATCTTCTAACTTTCCTTTTCTGATGTTCCAATTTAATTTTTCATTTTTTCATTTTTAGAAACTATTTTTCAACCACTTTATCAATTTCCAATACACTTTTACTCTATCCAATACAAAATCTCTTGTTCCAATATTAATTTATCTTCATTCAATACTTAATTATTAATCATCGTTTCTATCTCTTTCTCCACAATTATTATCTTTATTTTTCTCCTTAAAACCTGTGTTTTTGATCAAACGGGTAAAATAAAAAGGGGACGGAGAGAGTAATACTTAAAATATGAGATCCGTCATAGTAATTCTTTAATCACTGTTTTGTGAGGACATAGTTATACTACTCCCTCTGTCCCAAAATGTTCTTCTTATTTCACTCCGACACATTTGTCGAGACATGTTTTACAACGCTTATATCTTCTATTATACATTAATAAAAATTATAAAATTTTGATATACATGTAGTACTCATTGAGACAAATAAAATAAGACCGCACATGACTATGTTCTTATTTATAGATTGAGAATAATCGAGATAATCATCCTAAATTATGAATTGTGTATTTCTCCAAAACAAAAAAAATATATTGGGACGGAGGGAGTAGGAGTTTAAAAGTGGACAGTACATAAAGTTGATCGATGAGCCAAAGCTGATATTCTTGATAGAGGTTGCCGAGAAAAAGTTGCTTTTTTCAGCAAAGAAAATGATAAATTAGTAGTAGTATAATTTGGGCGTGCTTTTTGTTTCAAATTTTAAACAAAGTGTAGAAAACCTTTTTGTTTGGAGATAATAAAAAAAATACTACTTTCTCTGTCCTAAAATGTTCTTTTTGTTTCACTCTGACACATTCATCGAGATTTGTTTTACAACGCTTATATCTTTTATTATACATTTTAAAAAATAATAAAGTTTTGATATTTATATAGTATTTATTGAGACGAATAAAACAAGACCCCATATGACTATGTTCTTATTTATAGATTGAATAGAAGCGAGAAAACCGTCCTTATTTATGAATAGTGCTCTTCTCCCAAATGAGAAGAACAAATTGGGACAGAAGGAGTGCTATAACTTTAAAGCATTAGTCCTACCTGTACAGCGTCTTCAGGAAACGTACTCCTTACTCCTTGAACCTGTACAAAATGAATTACAAAATAACAAAAAATTAATAAGATTATGCAGCATATGTTTTGTCAAAGAAAGATAATTCTCAAATCAGCACAACCAAAATATTGGAACTGGACGGAAACAGGGAAAGATGAATTCACAACAGAAGGGTTACAAAAATAGATTTGAGATCATGTAAAGAGAATATTGACATCAATGGCGTAAACGTTTTCAAGTATTTAGGGTTTGTTCATTCATACAGATGGAGGGTGTGGCTGCCTCCTGTTATTTTCTGACCCACTTCTCAAGTAAGGAATGCTCAGAGCCTGCACATTTTAAGGGTTTACAACAAATTAAAACCAATATTTGTTAGTATATATGTAAAACTGTATCGAATTCTGATGTTGGTATATGCACAGCACGGATATAGGATATAAGCTGCTTTGTATTTTGTACAAGTGAAGCGTAAATACTCAAGAAATTTTCTTGTGGACATATATGTAGTCCAAAGTCCAACTCGGAGATTATTCCACCTATTTAGGTGGTTATAGAATATAGATACATTATGATCTATGTAATGCATGCCACCAAAATATTAGATTTACGTAATGCAATAGAACTTTTTCTATTTGTTTTGTTGTGGAGAAGCTTCATTTTGTAGCTAGATGCAACATTAGATAAGTTAAATACTGTTCCAAGCAAGCATGACATATTAATATTCTTAACAAAAAAAACATAGTCATCACCTCGATTTGACTCTCAAGGAATCTAATGTAACCAATAGCTTCCAATAACACAGAAGCTGTGTCAGTCTGCCAGAAATAGATAAAGTAATTAGTGCATTAAAAACTTGAAATTCTCCTAGATAAAATATACAGTCAAACTTTTATTTAATGATAAGAGTATCTACAATGATAATTTTTAAAGATATATTAACATTTAAAAATAAAAGGTAGATTTAAATCTAAAATGAAATAGATATTTGCATAAATTCTGTGACAGTATTTTTATAGCTAAATTTATCTAAGAATTTTTTCCCATTTAATCTAGTAAAAAGCATATATTACTTTTTTTATGTTTTGGAAACCATAAAATAATTAAAAAAACCTGAATTGCTAGTACAATTGTTTATCTTATGTAGAAAAAGAGAAATAAAAAATTAACTCAAGAGACAACTCCGTTTCTCTTATCCATAAAGCAAACTAAATCAATTATTTTTTCCCTTTTTACTTCTAAAATCAAAATAATCTTACAAGTATTATTATTTAACTTCAAGTGATGCAATCTTGACAATTACAGAAACTTTCGATTAATTTATATATCATAAATAAAAATTACATATTATTTCTTATGCTTGTATGAAAGTGAGAGAAAACAAAAGAATAAAGTACGAAATTCAAATTGTGTATGTACATATTAAGTATGGCCTTAGAAGATAATAGAAATTAATACATGGGGTAAAACATATTTTTTAAATATAGTAATCATTAAAACACAACGTAATAGTCCTTTTAAAGTTTCAGATACCGATTTATCAAGAAGCTATAAGAAATGAAAATGCAGGGATTATTAATTGAATTGTAAATATTTACAAATTGTAGTTTTATTTTCGTTCAAACATCTCGATAATAAAAAACGTTTTTGCACCCATGTCTCTCAAGTCAATTTTCATGCCTTCTTTTGTGGGGTAAAGCGACCTAGAAGAAAAGATACAAACAAGGAATAAAGCATTGATATGTGGAAAGAATTTAACTTTGTGGCTACCTAAAAAGAATTGTAGTTCTTCTACAACATATCAAAACATATTCTATAAATCACAAATAGTTTATGAAATATTAAAATTTTAAAGAGATTTATTTGATTACCTTGCCAAAGGGTGAAACAAGCTGGTGAAGGGTCGTTATCCTATCCCCAAATTTCCTAACCTATTAAACAAATTTCACACAAGAAACATAGAGGTTAAAAATACATATTCGTTTATGGCATAGGTACAATAAGAAGAATACAATATTTCATGATTATTCTCTTGTCAAGCTATGGAAGTAGAGGAGGGGAAAATTTATTCTGGCATCTAACAAGTAAACAAGTGAGAAAGACAAGATTGATGAGTCAAAGTAGGTGTGATCTTGATGTGTAATTTTGTGTGTGTTTGTGCTTTGTGTGTTTCTGTGTGAAATAGCGACAAGTAGAGCAATACAATTCATCAGATTCATACCTTGAAGCTTGATTGAGGTGCAGAATTTTGAACCTTGCCTTTTTTAACTGCCACCCCATTATTATTAACCGCAGAGCTGTTGCACTAGATAAAATAAACATCAAGAAAAGCTTCTGAAGTACAAACAACGCAGTATAATATTAATATGTAATTGAAGAAATTTTTCTTAAAATTAATCTAACTTGCTTAGGTTGCATAAACTGTCCCTAAGAAAAGGAAGCTTTTCGGGAAGAAGAAAAAAACTGATCTGAAATTTACCCAGTACGCAAATGTCTGAGGGTTTCTAATAATTGACCTTTTATCAAACAAGTAAACAATTTCATGTTGTATATTTTTGAACACATAATAAGTAATTCAAGACTTGAAATAAAATCATCGAGGAGTTTTTTTATTATATCGAAGTCTTGTTTATTGTTCTTATTGGAAACAATGAAAAAACATTCTATATCTACTTTTGGATTATATGTTAATAAAAACAAACAGTTTGCGTGACATCAAGTTCGATCACCACCACGGGTTGGGGCTCGCCTTAGTGACAGTGATCACGTACATTGATCAAAGGTACTTACAGAGCACCCGCCAACACAGCCCTCACATCGCCAATGAGAATCAAACTCAGTGAGTCATTACCAACTAATTACAAAAACATAAGTAAAAATAGAAGAATTACGGTCATTTGGTTGGTATTATTATCGTTTGAAATTCTAACTATTTATCATTAGTGTATTCATGTTCTATTATTACGTGCTAACATTATTTTGTGATTATTAGATAAAATCGTCATTGGGACATCAACAAGTCCTGTTCTTTAATTATTATAAAACTAATTTTATCACTCAAAATAAACAATTTTTTAAATGCGTCAATAAAATATCTAATATTGAACTATTATATTTACTTTGATAAAAAAAAATATAAACTTTGTAAGAATTCATACTTCAATTAAAACGCATGATAAATGTACCCAATAAAAAGACTAAACCCTAAATAATGAATCAACAAAAACATTAAGGTATAAAAAAGGCAGATCTTTCAATAGAGGGGGGTCTTTCAATATTATAGATTTACGCCGTTAGGTAGGTCATTCAAAATGGAGAACACATTGAAAATCCTTAAATTTCTTATCTATAAAATAAATAAAAGGAAATAAAATAAAATGAGGAGATGTGTAATGATTATAAGAATTTATGCTAGAATTTCTTCTTAAAAAATGCATAGATCAATATGAGATTCTCTTACTTTCTACTTTTGGATTCTCTATTGTGTGGATGCCCTTAAGGAATGATATGTTTGGAAAGGTTAAATAGCAGCCGTTGATTTAGCAGTTGGTGTGACATACCTCGGAGTTGAGTTGGTGGTCGGTTTTAGGGACAGCGGCGGAGGAAAACTCGAAGATATTGGCGGTAGCACAAGACTGAGGAGAAGAGGTGGTGGTCACGCTACTGGTAGTACTAGTAGTAGTTGTTGCGTTTGTAAAACTAGGGTTATGATAACGAGACCACAAAGAGTTGTATTTCTTGTTAGATTTTGCAAATTCCCTATTGCAATGGTTTTTTAACGCAAATGGCTTGAATTCCTCTTCCTTCACTAATTGCTTCATCACCGGACCTTCTTCTCTCACAACCCCATTCCTATATGCACCCAACTTTATAATTAGTACTGCCATTTGATAAACATATATATTCAAGGCTAGCTAGCTTGTAAATACAATATTTATTCATCCCTATTGAAGCATGCGGTAAAAGAATGATTAAAGAAAAAAGAGAGAATAATTGATTCACATGAACAGTTGTTGGCTCCACGACTCTGGTGTTATTTGATGATCTTGATTATCAGTAACACTAGTGCAATTATTAGGAAAGTGAGGATGTTGAACAAAGTTTATGTTGTTGTACTGGTGGTGATCTGTGTGGTGGTTAGAAGGTGGCTGTGTGGCGTTGATGGCCCAACAATTAGGGTTTCCGGCCACCGTCATTTGCTGCACCGCCGAGCTCCCAAAAACCCCTCTATTCATTTTTGTATGCTTTTAATTTGTTTGCTTGATGATACTTCGATGATGAAGTGAAAACTTTGGAATGACTCTATGCCAAGTTGGGGATTAAGTAGAGAGAGAGGAAAACTAAGAGTAATATAATGGAGGATATCTCTCTCTATCTTTCTTGTTATACATTATTACTTTGGTTTATATTCCTTTGTTTTTCTTTTATTTGGAAAAGTTTGTCTAACATCATTGTTGGGCCCAACAATAGAGTATGCCGGCCCATGTAGTTCTTCAGGCCTAAACAGTGGGATTCAAAGAAGATGTGTTGTATTCTTTCACGCACGTGTAAATAAAAGATGAGGGTGAAACAGGATTAAAAGTCTTATGGATGACTTGGAAATTTGGAAAGAGGAACCGACTTAAATTGAGCACATTACTACGTTTTTCTTTGAGAATCTGTTTATGATAGAAGGTATGACCGACCAGGACGGATTTAGGATTTGAATCGACTGGGGGGGTTAATTTTCTTCTGCAGTAAAAATGAATTCCCGGCGTAGCTGGGAAAAAATATTTAGGATATTATTTTAATGAAAATACCAAATATGGTATTAGGTAGATCATATATTAGTACAAATTATTTTATTTTCGATGATAGACACAATGAGAAAATGAACAAATTCATTAATTTTATCGTCTGGAAAAATTTAGAGGTGATTTTTCAGTGAAAATACCTAAAATAGTACTAGTTAGACCATAAATCAGTAGAAAAAATATATTATATTTCAAGACAGACAAAACAAGAAAATCATCGTTCATATTAAATTATCGGATCAAATTTATTAAAATAATATAATTTTAAAAAGGTTATTCCCGGCGCAGCCGTGAGTTTTTTTTTAGAGTTATTTACATCGAAAGTACCTATAATATTATTAGGTAGACCATAAAATGGTACAAACTGTTCATTTTTGGAGACAAATACAATACTAAAAATGAACAAATTTATCAATCTTATCACTTGAAAAAAAAATTAGAGATCACTTTTTAGTAAAAAATACCTAGAATATTATTAGTTAGACCATAAATTAGTAGAAAATAATCGTATTCGAAACCAAATACAACAAAAATAAAATTATCAATTTAGTTTTTTCAAAAAAAAACTCGCTTTTTCTCAGTCCCCACTCGTCCTACTGTAGATCCGCCCATGTGACCAACATTGACGAGGCTATTACATCAATTCAGAAACTTGTAACCCCGGAAATGAATACCCAGCTGCTGAAATGCCCTAATGCAGAATAAATAAAATCGATTCTTTTTCAAATGCACCCCCGGAAGTACAATGCTATGGCGGTATGCACGCTATTTTCTATCAACGATTTTGGCCAATAATCGAAAGTTATTTAGTTTCTTACGTTCAAAATTGGTGGGATAGACGTGCATCTATTGCCGACGTTAATCACATGGTGATCACTTTAATTCCTAAAGTCGCAGCTCCTTCACTTATATTAGAATACATGCCAATTAGTTTATATTCCATTGCGTACAAGATTATATCAAAGTTGCTGACCAATCGACTGAAACATGTGCTGCCAAACATCATTGATCACTCACAATCTAGGTTCGTACACGGGCGTCTCATCATGGAAAACCGCATTGATAGCTCTAGAAGGTTTTCATCATATGAAAAAGGCACATAATCAAGCAAGTGACAGTTTTGCATTAAAGCTAGACATGACCAAGGTCTGCGATCGTATTGAATGGCGTTTTCTGCAATGTGTCCTTGTGAAGATGGGTTTCTCTACGACATGGGTCTCCAAGAATGCAATGTGTGACTTCAACAACTTTCTCCTTCAAATTTAACGGCCAAATCAGGGGGAACCTCACTCCAACTCGGGGGTTACGACAGGGAGATCCATTATCACCTTTCCTGTTTATTATTTGTGCAAATGTTTTATCAACCTTAATCACTACGAAACTCAATTTTGGGGCTTTAAATGGGTTACGAGTTTTACCAATAGCTCCGTTAATATCTCATTTAATTTTTGTTGATGACTGCCTAATATTTGGCAGATCAAATCTGGACAAATGTGTTTAATTAACCGAGGTTTTCAATCTCTATGAAGGTGCATCACGTCAGAAAATTAACTACGTGATGACACAGATTTCCTTCAACAAAAATGTAGATATAGCAACTCGTAACGATTTGGTTGACAAATTGGGTGTTGAAGAAGTTACACAACACTCACGGTATCTAGCTTTGCCTACGATTGTGGGGAAATCAAAGAAGACGGTGTTTGCAGGGATTAAGGACAAAATCACTAAGAACATAAGTAGTTGAAGATGCAATATGATATCTAAAGCAAGAAAAGAGGTCCTTATCAAGTCTGTTCTCCAAAGCATTCCTTGTTACATTATGGGCATCTATCGACTACATGATGGTCTCATCGAAGAAATTCATGCAATGCTAAATAAGTTCTGGTGGGGTTCGACCGAGTCACACTGAAATATCAATTGGAAACGGTGGGATATATATTGGGTGGGATATATGCCGCCTAATATATATCCCTTTAGTAACGGAAATCCGTCGCTAATGGGCGATATATTAGGCGGCATAAGTCCCGCCTTCTATACCGCTCATTAGCGACGGAAAATCCGTCGCTAATGTGTGTCGTCAATCTAGTTCCATCTCACCCGCCAATTTAGCGACGGAGTAGCGACAGAAAATCCGTCGCTGCCGTCGGGGTTACGAAACTAGCGAAACTTTTCTATAGCCATCGCGATATCCGTCACGACGTTTTGGAATTAGCGACGGAATTGATGTCCGTCGCTAATTCCGTCGCGAATTTGAGGTTTTGTAGTAGTGTCAACGCATACCATTTCTTGATTTGACAAAACCGGACAAAAGGGTGTGGTAGCCTAATATGTCAGGTTGTTTCCGTTAGGAGTGCTTACTAGTTAGGATCATGCCGGAACATCGATCATTGGGAGGAACGCATATGCAACAACGAACTAGACGCCTGAAGGATAATCTGGAAAGCACATCTGCCATACAAAGTGAGGAATTTTGCTTGGCGAATTTTCTCCAACACACTTGCAACGAAGCAGCAAATCTACAATAAACGAATCGTTAATAGCCCAACATGTGATATCTGTTAGAGAGAAAACGAAACCATCTCGCACTTACTATTTAATTGCAAGTTCTAAGATACATGATGGTCTGGCTGCACACTAATGGCGTGCGCTAAAAACTTCAGTCCAAACGATTTCCAACAGCTACTGCAGATGACAATGGAACTACACGGTTCAGCTGGAGTAGAGAAGTTTCTGGTGCCTTCTTGGATCACATGGATTGCTCTAAATAAGGTCCTTTTTGGAACCGAACTTACAAATGTCGACATTCTCAGAGAAGGTTTTTTACGGTATGTGGCAGACTACAAAACTACCCAGGAAAATCAGATCTCCATACAACACAAGCCTCAAGCGGAAACAACATCCAACAAAGACAAGGCCTCGTATGGGATCCTACATAGTGAACGTAGATGGAACAATTATGAATGGTGAAATTGGTTTAGGCATTGTATGCCGCGAAGTTAAAGGGAAACTAATCAGAATGGACATCAAATTATTGCCTTCATCGGGAAATGTAAGGACAACAAAAGCTTTCACTTTGCTTGCAGTGATCAAAGGTGCCCAAAATGCGGTTTTTTTGGTGTATAATTTGAATCGGAATGCAAACAGTTGGTGGACCACATCAACAAAAACTACATAGAGACTTCGTACTATGATCTAGTTCTGGGAAAATTTATATCACTTTCCGACCAATTTATGGAGTGTTCCTTTAGCCGCATAACCGCTCTTTCAATAGTGTTGCTCATTTAGCTGCTAGACTATGTTTCGAAACACTCTTGGATGTATCCATCACATGTAATTTCCCGCAAGGTATATCTAACCATGTGGATATTGATTTAATATAAGATCTCGATTCCTTTTAAATAAAGATGTGTTGTATCCTTTAAAAGAACATGCTTTAAAGACCTACCCAAGGTATATATAAACTTAACTTAATATTTCGGTTAAAAAGCCAATGTAATTTTAGAACTATTATCAAAGATCACCTTGGAAGACTAGGGTTATTGAACATGAATGTACTCGGACTACTTCACCTCTTTGGGCCGAAGCAAAGGCACTCCTGTCGGGAGTGCGGTGTGCTATCTGATGCGATATTAGGAACTTTAGTATCAAATGAGATAATTTAGTGGTTATTAATAGTTTGTAGCATCAATAGAACACTCCATGGAAGATATCCATGATCATTGAGAAAGAAAGATTGCTACGTCAACACTTTGAAAATGTGCCAATCATACACTGCTTCAAAAAAGTTAATCACGCTGGCCGATTTCTGTATCCAAGCATGCGATTCTTTGCGAAATTGCAAGTGACCTTGTTAATTAGCATTGCACTTAATACAAGGAACTTTCATCCTTCATTAAAAGATTACCAGTAAGAATTGGTTAAGTTAAACCTCCTTTTAAAAGGTATTCTAGTCTTTTAATATATTAAAGAGAAATTTGCTAACAAACATCCCTTATATGGGTGAATTTGAATTAAAACACCTCTTATATGGATAATTATAAAGTCCCACCCCTTATATCGGTTCCATCAGCAAATCCCCACCCATGCCCTTTATTCCGTTAAGAATCCATTAAGAATAGATGAATTTACTATTTTGCCCTTATTGTTTCAAAGGAAAACTTAGAAAAAAAATTGGTGAATATATATGGGGGGGATGGGATTCGAATCCGGGAGGTCGTCTTCAACCTTCGACAAGGAGACCGTCTATGCTGTTTGTTTCATGTGTACATATCATCATTTTTTTTAATTTATTACCTCTTCACTTCATCATTGTTGAGTATAATCGATTCCGGTCCGGGCTCTTGTTCTCCGATTTGGGTATAATCGATTTGGAGCGGCATAGGTCGCATTGGAGTCAATGGTGGAGCGGCATAGGTCGCAGCGGAAAAATGGGGAAGACGAATGGTGGAGCGGAAAATGGGGAAGACGAATGGTGGTGTCGGAGTCAATGGTGGAGCGGCATAGGTCGCAGCGGAAAAATGGGGAAGACGACAGTGCGGCAGGTTGAGGTGGAAAAATGGGGAAGTCGAATGAACAGTAAATCACTTGTGAAGAGGTAATAAATTAGAAAAAAGATGATATGTACAGATGAAATAAATAGCATAGACGGTCTCCTGGTTGAAGGTTGAAGACAACCTCCCGGGTTCGAATCCCATCCCTCACATATTCCCCAAATTTTTAACGGAATAAAAGGCAGGAGTGGGGATTTGCTGACATAACCGATATAAGGGGTGGGGCTTTATAATTATTCATATAAGAAATATTTTAAATCAAATTAATCCATATAAAGGAGGTTTGTTAGCAAATTTTTCTATATTAAAAGAAAAATACGTTACACTAGTGGTCGTTTGACGGCTAGGAGCGTGGTGGACGACGTTTAGTGATACGGGTGAGATTATAGGGATAGGAAACGTTGGAATTCACTTAGATATTAACAAATGATAAAGTACTATAAAAAGGGTGTATGATGTGGATGTCAGCCCCATTATCATTTCAGAAAATACTCATAGTAATTCCGAAATTCCACCCTCAATCAAGCAAAAATCATTCTTTGCTCGTCGACAGGTTGAATACGCGTCAATGCACTCGGTTCCATCTCTGTGATTCGTTTATTTGCATCCTCCTATACAATTAAAGAAGGATATTTTTTCCAAGTCATCTTATTAAGCCAGATGTATAAAAATAGGCTGAGGTTTTTTCTCCAATTAACATCTTTTCCCTTCTTTTCCAATAATTCTATCTCTGTCTCTCTCCTTCTCTTCCTATTCTCACGTTTCTGAAATCTCACGTCAATTGTCAAAAGAATTTTCTACTCTTTGTGAGAGAAAGATAACTGCCAGAACCGTTCTCAACCTAAATCTACTTCACACATTCTCTTTCCACATATTCCACTTTCAAGGAGAGCGTAAGATTTGAAGTGAGAAGAGTTGAAGATTGTAAATAACTACTGCAAATGTCAATGGATCGAAGAGGTGTAGAAAGAGTCGAAAAGGGTTGAGATTCATTGCCTTTGGTGGATTCGGACACTGAACTCAGATGGAGATATTTGGGATGGACTTCGGTTGTGCGTTGAATTCGCTTCGCAATGGCGAAATACCGGCGAAAGGTTGTTTGCTTCCTCTCATATCGAAGCTCCTCGGCTACACACTAGTCGCCGCTTCCACCACTGTCAAGCTTCCCCAGGTTTTCTTCCAATTTCTCACTCAAACCCTAGATTTCTTCCCTAATTTGCATCCGGATCCACAGAATGTGTCCGTGTCGCAAGAAAATTAAATGGACGACGAGGAATCAAAAAACACCACCAACAATCCAGCGGTCCCCAAAATGACTTCTCTAGCTCCTCGCATTCGCGTTCCTCCTGCTCACCTAAGAGACTATGAATACCCTACCATACGCATATGTCAAACGGCTCCACAGGTAATCAACCAGGTAGTTGACCAAGTAGGTGACCAACTTGTCAACCAAGTAAGTGACCAGGTGGTCGACCAAGTAAGTGACCAGGTAGTCGACCAAGGAGGTGATCGGGAAGTCAACCAAGTAGGTGACCAGGTAAACGATTCCGATCCTAACTCGTATGCGTTCACTGCCTTTGTCTCCCTTGCAGAACCAAAAACCATAAATGAAGCACTCAAAGATCCAGATTGGATAAAAGCAATGCAAGAAGAACTCCATCAATTTGAGCGAAACAAAGTTTGGAGACTTGTCCCCAGGCCAGAAAACAGAACTATAATCGGCACAAAATGGGTGTTTAGAAACAAACTTGATGACAAGGGACAAGTCACAAGAAACAAGGCAAGACTTGTCGTTAAAGGATACAATCAATAGGAGGGAATCGACTACGATGAAACTATTGCTCCCGTATCCAGTTTAGAAGCTATTAGACTCTTGATTGCATATTCTGTTCACCATGGTTTTATACTGCATCAAATGGATGTGAAAACAGCCTTCTTAAATGGTGTGCTAAAAGAGGAAGTGTATGTAAGTCAGACACCAGGGTTTGAGGATCACTCTTATCCAAACCACGTCTTCGTGTTAGAAAAGGAATTGTATGGTCTCAAACAGGCACCTCGTGCCTGGTATGAAAGATTATCACAGTTCCTTCTTTCACATGGGTATGGGCGTGGGGAAATAGACAAAACTCTCTTCCTTCTCAGAGAAGGGAAGCACACCCTGGTCGTTCAAGTCTACGTCGATGATATTATTTTTGGCTCCACAAATGAGGCATTGGTTACTAAGTTCACCAAACTTATGGAAAGTGAATTCGAGATGAGTATGGTGGGAGAACTAAGGTTCTTTCTAGGACTCCAAGTAGTCCAATCCAAGGAAGGGACTAAAGTACATCAACAAAAGTACATCAGTGAGTGCATCAAGAAGTTTAGTATGAATGATTCTAAACCCTTCTCTACCCCTATGTCACCTAATGACTCCTTAGGTAAGGATGAAAGAGAGAAAGATGCTGACCAAACTCTATATAGAGGAATGATAGGATCTTTGCTTTATCTAACGGCTAGTAGGCCAGATGTTATGTATAGTGTGTGCTTATGTGCTAGATTTCAGGCAAACCCAAAAGAGACACATGTCAAGGATGTACAAAGAATTCTCAGATATCTCAATGGCTCAAACAATCTATGCCTATGGTATCCAAGGGGAGGTGACTTATCACTGGTCGGCTACACTGATGCTAACTTTGCAGGGGACAAGGTAGATAGAAAATCTACATCAGGAATGGATCAATTCCTTGGACCGTGCCTTGTCTCATGGGGTTCCAAGAAACAAACATCAGTTGCCATCTCCACAGCAGAAGCTGAATACATGACTGCAGCCGCATGTTGCTCACAACTTTTGTGGCTTAAACAACAACTAAGAGAATTTGGCATTTTTCTTGATACAATCCCTATACTCTGTGATAACACTAGTGCTATTAATATTTCTAAAAATCTTGTGCAACACTCTAGAACAAAGCATATCGAAATCAGGCATCACTTTCTTCGTGATTGTGTAGAAAAAGGAATAGTCTCAATAAACTTCTGTAGCACAGAGAATCAAATTGCGGACATCTTCACAAAGGCACTTAACAGGGAACCTTTGAGCGATTTCGTATAGAACTTGGTATGACTTCCCTCCACTAAATATTATTCCTGTATGCCTCTCTCGATGATTGGGTGAAATCATGCTTGAAGTGTTGTTATGTGCTGCATAATTTATGTCTTGAAGGATTAGCATGTCTAGATTATACTTATTTGCCTTCCATGCATCGCACTCCTAGTCACTTTCCTAGTCACATACTTCTTGTTTTTAGATATTTCAACTTACTAAACACAAAGGTGTTTCTTTTAAAGCCCAATAGATTCCCCCCGATGATTATTTAACCCAACATCATAAGTCCAAATGACAGAGGAAATTTACAGTGTCCCAAAGCCTTGTGTGGCATGAACAATCCTATGAGCCCCTCTTTCGTACATTTACTGGATTGGTCATGTTATACGTAATTAAACACATTCATATATATGATATTTTTGTATGTAATGATCTATTTGTGAAACCACCTTTGGTACGTGTCCCCATTCATTACATACCTACACTATCAACACGTATTTGAGGAGGTAAGTGACAAGGCAACCGAGCTGGCCGTCATCTCACACTAAAAGGCCGCGTCTGACACACAAGAAGAAAATTAAATGCCCAGTGTGAACGTATCTTCTACAGACAACTGATTGATGTTTCAAAAGACCGCGCTCTTCATCTCCCAATACCCATTTAAATACAAGCCAACAAACCCATACCCTTCTCCTTCCCTCTCACACCACCGTTTCCACTTCTTTCATCTTCTTCTCTCACAACTCCCTTCTGTTCCTTCAAGATCTTCCAATGGCGGACAGTACTATCTCCTCTGATGACTTGACCGAAACTATCCGGGCTAAACTACTCGCCATCGGCATCGACCTCACCAAAATTTCTTTACCTTCCTCTATCATCCCTAACCCTACACACCCTTCCACTGAAAATCAAGAATCCGAACCTTGCCTTGCTATGATACCCTTCAAACCCATCAACATGTACACCATCTGACTCTCACCCTCTTCAGAACCATCGTCCCCACAATCGCCATCGCCGAAACTCGCATCATCCCCTCCCAAACCACATTCACCGTCTCCAAACCCCAAATTGCCGTCTCCAAACCCCAAATAGCCATCCCCAAAACCCCTATCATCTCCTCAACATACACAATCCCCGTCTCCACCTCATCATGCGCGTCCTTCGCTAGCCCAGTCCTCACGGCCACGATATCAATTTCCTCCATCGCCATCTGTCACCACCCGATCCAAAACCTCCCAAACCAGAACCGAAAAGAAACGGGTTAAGCAAAGTGCTCCTCTACCCTCCAAGTGAGGTATTCTTGGCAAGAATGTCACCCTCTTAAGCTCCAGCGACGAAGACGAACCGATTGCCCTAAAATGGGCTAAAACTGAAGCGTCTGTGACTTCACCTCCCAAACACCAAACCCGTGGATCTGCTGCTAAGCCTGCTAAAACCACCACCAAAGTTGCCAAGAAACCTAGTCCTATCCCCAAAGCTGCCTCGAAACCTAGCACCACCTCCCCTCCACCACTGCCACCTCTCCGCGATATGCAAGCCCGGACTCTGATCAAGGAAATGCGTTTCACGCCGGAGTATCTTGCTGCAAATTTTCTCAGTTCAGTTCAAGAACTTCTCGATTTCCAGCAATGGGGTTCGCTTTTCTCATCCCAGGTAACCATTAACGCCGATCTTGTCTGTCAATTTTACTCGTCATATCAATTACTAGATAGCGATGTGGGACTCTGTGCTACATACATGATAAATAGGTAAAAATATACAGTCACTAGTCGGGAACTAGCGCTAATTCTGAATGTACCCCATGATGGGGCTGCTGTCTATGCCAAAGGGGCTTGGCCCACTGGTTTCTCTGTTGTGTATGTGTACAACGTTTCAGGGGACAATTCTACGACCCTAACTAGTGAACTCTCCACTGCATCAATGCCAATCGTTTCTAGGGTCCTCCGTCTATTGTTGCTATCCAACGTCGTACCAAAAGAACAGAAGAAGAATGTGCTTCTCATTCAGGATGTTATTCTGCTCGACAGTATTCTGCGTCACCAACTGATCAGCCTAACAAAAATTTTACTCAAGCATATGGCTCACGTGGTAGACAGCAAGACGCACTCTTCCTTTCCCATCCATAATCAGACAGATTTTGACCTATCATGAGGTCTACGAGGAAAGGTCTGGAGATCTGGTGCTGGCTAAGCAACTTACTGATGAGACTCTTCGCAAGATGAAGTTCTTCAGATTCGCCGAGGGATGGTCACGAACTCAGCCGCAGGACAAAGAATCAGGCCAATCCATCTCCCATGCCACTGCACAGGCCGACCTGACCTTTGTTAAAAAGCAACGGCTGCGAACGCTGACGGCTCTTCTGCTCGAAATTGTCGAAAAATTGCATACTGAAGTTAGCTCCCTGAAATCTCCGGGTGATGAGTCGGCGGATGACTCGGATGCTGCGTAACTTCCTCTCCTCCAATATGTGTTGTCCTATACCACCACTCCCAGCTGTTAAATCCTGCTTCTTTTCTTTTTCTTTTGCTACGCCTTTTGTGTCTTGTTTGCTTGACTGGTCTAAAAACTTGTTGTTTGTGTTGAGTAAACAATAGGGTGTGCTTGCGTGAGCAAGACATCCCTGTATGTTCACATGATATGCTTTCCTTCATGCCTTACTTTATGCTTTACATATACCATATCCTGCTTTTTGATGATGCCAAAAGGGGAAAAGTGAACGGGGACAACATTTTGAGGGGGGGAAAGTCGCTTACTAGGTAACACATGCAAGATGCTTAGGGGGAACTAGCTAGTATCTATGTGAAATCCTTGTATTGCTTTGATCTTAAATCCTAAAATGTTTAAAGTGTTTGTCACCATCAAAAAGGGGGAATTTGTTAGGGTTCCTTAGTTTTGATGTTGAAAAGTCACTTCCTAACTCGCTTACCTTAGTGTTATATGCGGTTACTATCTTGGGGAAGTTTCCCTCTTGGGAAACTTTCTTTATCAGGGAACTTACCATATCAAGGAAGCGACTTCGAACCAGGGAAGCAGTCCTTCTATATTAAAGAAAGGGAAATCGGTCAAAGAGAAGATAAGCAAGTAAAAGGATTTATGTTATTAAGATTGGATCTATTTAATTAAGAAGACAAGCCGTTGAGATACGATTTTATGAGAAGATCTTCGAAGAAGATACACGGAGGCCGAAGATTAAAAGGTTGAAGATTTGGGCCGGCCTCAAGCTAACAAGAAAGAAGATCAAGATCGTAACAACCTTGTGCGTATCTTGATAAGTGATACACGGAGCCATTCGGTATAAATATAACGACGACATCTCTATGAGGTGTGCGTGAAATATAGAGAGAAAAAGTTAGGCTACTAGGTTAAGATACTCATACATTTGTAGGGGTTGAGTGTGTGTACGAGAGAGAGAAGAGTGACTTAGGAAAGTCCGAGTTCTCTAATTTGTAACGAACAAGAAATCCAAGAAAAAGAGTGTGTGAGTTTCAGAATCCTTCTAGTGACAAACTAGAAGGTAGTGGTTTTACTCAATACTATTTGGTGTTGAGGTTTCCACTATAAATACCTTGTTAAGCTTTTACGTATTACATTTCCGCTGCAATAGAATTAGGGAAGTGACACTCCCTTCCCTAGTCGCTTACGTCACAACGATACAACATATATGTTCCTCTCGGTGTCTCCAACATCGATCGCATGTCGCTCTTTGATTTCCGTTTCGCATTGATTCAGTCTTTATGTCGATCCATTAATTGTTCCTGTTGAGGTACGTGTTCGACGATGATTTTCTCTATTTTTATTTCATCTTATCATTTTTATCATCTCTAAGTTTTGCTAAATAGGTTGATTGAATTCTCACTTGAAATAATTATAGTTTATAGGGTTTGAAGTCTATTTTTCTTCGACTTCTGCATGTTGATATTTTACCTTATTTGTTGCAGTGACATGATCCGCTTGATTGAATATAGTGCTTCATAGTTTTGAAAGTTCTCAATTATAAAGTTAAGCAAAATTTTATTGTTATTTGGGTTATATAACAGATTTTGGTGATTTCATTATGATCTCTCGAATATACTTGGTTTTCTGTGTTTTTGGAGATGATTGAAATTGTTTTATAAGCAAGTTATTTTTCTTCGGATTTTGATTCTAATGTTAAATCATTTGAGAAGAACTGGTTTCTATTTCTTTTGTATTTTTGAAAAAAAATCTTCTTTTGTTTTCAATGTGATAATTAGATCAACAGAGAGTTTAGGAAACCTAAGTTTTCTCCCAGTTGCATCCTCAAGAATAATGTATAGTTTAAGGTATTGGATGTTACTAATCAATGCTGGATGGTGTCTGTATCTCAGTTAAGGGTGTTTTTATGTCACTCCTTAGCAAATAAATAGTAAAATCCTCTGTTTGCTAAGTTCGCAGTTTTAGATATTGGTTGCAATAGGAAATGTTACTGATAGAATTTAGTATAAGGAGAGACTAACTTGATTTATCTAATAAGTTCAATCCTACTTCCCTAAAAGGGTTTATGGTTTCTTCTTTTTCAAATGTGTAGAGAAAATGTCGTCTTACAAAGGGTTTTAAAGCTATCAATGGATTGATATCTGTTGCTAACGAAGCATTTTATTTCCACATATTTATGCAAGGCTATGTTATACTGATATGTTTTTACTTACAAAATATGTTGGTCCCTTTTGGTATCTGAAATCACACTTCTAATGAACTCTCGCCCTTTAAAATGGAAGTTAAAGCAATACATATACAATAATTGTTATGATGTTAAATAATTTACTTGGACATGGAACTTGCTTGATAATTAAATTCTTATATAGCCATAATTGTTCTTGCACCACCTTTGTAGAGCCATCCATTGGTAAAACAAAACCTTCCGAGTTGTTGTTGCATAAAGTTAATATCTCTGTTCCAATTGGCAATGCTAATGAAAAACGTATCCTAAATATTTCTGTTTCTTTTTCTTTCTGAAAATATTTGTGTGTGAGTCAGAGCTGATAGGAGAGACTATGGGACATACTGCTACTAGGTCATACCATTGGTTTAAATAGTGTTAACAAGATATTCAAAGAACAAATAAGAGAGACTATGGAAATCTACATAGATGACATGTTGGTTAACTCAAAGAACAACCAAGACCGCATTAATCACTTATGTGACACATTCGAGATACTAAAGAGGTACCATATGAACCTGAATTCACTAAACGCTCCTTCAGAGTGTCATCGGGCAAATTCCTCGTGTACATGATTACTCAGCATGGGACCGAAGCAAGTCTAGAGTAGATCAAGGCGATTGTCAAGCTCAGAGCTTTGAGATGTTTCAAGGACATCCAGAAGAAGCTGACATGACAAATAGCGACACTTAACATATTTATCTCCAAGTCATCTGATAATGTAAACCGTTCTATGATACCCTGAAAAAGAACAAGTCATTTTAGTGGGGACCTGAGTATTAGTCATCTTCCAAAACCTCAAAGATTATCTGGCTGACCTAATCTTGGAAGAAACCAAAAGATGGTGAGCCTCCACCCTGATACCCAGCAGTGACGAACGTGACCGTTAGTGCTTTGTTGTTCAGGGAAGAGGAAGGCAAGCCATCCCTGATTTACTACGTGAGCTGATCACTCCTACCTAGTAAAACAAGGTACTCGTGTTTGAAGAAGTCGGTCCTTTCTCTGGTTATGGCTTCGGTAAAGCATAAATGATTTTGAGACACATAGTATCATAGTACACACAAGTCACCTGCTAAAATAAGTGATAAATAAGACAAAGTTCACTAGTAGTATGACTAAATGGGCCATCCGATTCAATGGGTACAAGATCGAGTACCATACTAGGATGACGATCATGTGATGTCCCATGCTTTGTCAGATTTAAATCCGACTTTAAACAACACACGATCAGAGAAGCTGCGAGTTTGGTTGACCTAGTAGTGTGTTGGACCGCTTGTATTGCTCCAAGCCCAAGGAGAAGGGATCGGCCCACTAATGAAAAAGGCCCAAGACCCAACAAGTGTCTTCAACTATAAATAGAGAGATGGAAAGTTGAAAAGGACTAATGACTGTTCATCCTTGCCTATTATAGTAAAACGAGAGCTCTCCGTCACGAATTCGTATACAATCACCACACCAGTTACGTTCGGTCTTCGCGAGCATTCTTCTTTTTTCTCATTCTGCCTCACGCAATTAAAACATTATTTCATATTATTTCTACGCGAATGAATTCTAACTTGAGCGTCGGAGAGTCAAATCCAGAGGCCTCCCTCCTCTGGGTTTGATACGCAGGTACACGAAGACGTTCAACGTGAAGCCTCTTACCTTAAGGAGCACCTCCGAAGAATGCGAAGCTACCCAAGTACCTCGTGTAGAGTGTTGACTACGCGAAGTTTTCAGGGCTCCAACACTGGCGCCGTCTGTGGGAATTTTGTTCACGAAACTAAGCTAAGACATGGTACGTTTAGAGGGTCTCCCAAGTGACGGCGTTCGCGAGGAACGGTTACGGTCACCAGCTAGTTCACGACCGGGACGTACGTGGATTTCTCAGGAAGAATTCGAAGACTTCCAGAACTGGAGAGAATATATGGCAAACCGGGCCCGGTCCGCGGACGGATCTCGCCAAGATAGGGGTACGGTTGACGACACCCCCTCAGATTACTATTCGCGCGGAACCTGCCCAGATACATACAGCTACCGGGGTCAAACACCATAAGGCTCAACGCGTAGACGTGATCACGAACAACCACGATATCCACCACCCCCACCACAGCTGCCCCGAGAGCAGTTGTACCCGGAACATTTCGCAAGATCTCCGCTATACGCTAATGCCCCACCACCATTTCCCTATGACCCATATTTTCCTATGCACGCCCAGAGACAACATCATGAGCCAACTACAATCTTCGCCGACCACATCATGCACTCCTCAGTTCGCGGCGACTTCAAGTACCCGTCAGTAAAGGAATACACGGGCAGTGAGGACCCCGTCGAGCACGCTAGTCGATACCGGTATGCCATGCTTGCCAGCAACGCCGACGACGCAGCAATGTGCAAAGTTTTCCCGAACACTCTGTCTGGGGCAGCCCTGAGCTGGATCCTGGCCCTCCCCAAAGGAATCATAAACAATTTCACCGAGCTGGAGAGTAGATTCCTCAGCCACTTTAACGCCTCGCGTAAGCAGGAAGTGGTAATGTAACATACCGCGGGCATCCAGCAAGGCCCGGACGAGTCTTTGGCCGACTATGTAGCGAGATTCACGGCCGTGGTCATCCAAGCCACCGATTTTAAAGATGACACGGCCAAATACGCGTTCCTTCGTGGACTATGCAATGGTACTGAATTCAAAGACCGAATGAGCAGAAAGAAAGGCCTCACGTATGAAGGCATGCTAGAAAGGGCTCACGAAGAAATCCAAGGGAAGATGATAACGGGCCAGAATTCGCAGGGTTCGAGCCAGAGAAACCAGAACTGGGTTCCCAAGAGACACCACGAGCAAGGAAAGCCAAGAAAGCAGAGCTACGATCCGCGGATACATGTAAACCAGCCTCGCGACCATCAGGGGAGATTCCAGGCTCAGAATCTCATGGCTAATGTCGCTCAAGGGGGTGTACAGAGGGGGAAAAAGCCGGCGGAGCGACGACCAATGTGGTGTGAAAGGCATAACACTAAGAATCACGACTCCTCGGATTGTCGGTCGATCAGGCAGGAGGCCGACGCGGAGAACAGACGAGTAATGTCCGCGCAACGATCAGGGGCAAACCCGCAGCGTCGAGGACAGGGCAATCACGCAAGTGCTCAGACTTTCCCGCAGCCAGATGGTTTCGTGGGAACAATCTCAGGAAGGCACACGCCAAGGCTCGCAAGCAGGGCAGAACAGAGACGCGCATCCAATACTACTCTCCCGTCGGGGAGACCCATCATGCTCGTAAGAGAAGAGAAGAGAGAACCGTACCGGTTGGTGTTCGGCGAGAAAGATGTAAACGAGTGGGCTACGCGAAGTGCCGACCCACTCGTAATCCACATCCAGCTCGGCACAAAGATCGTAAAAAGAGTTATGGTGGACACGGGAAGCGCAGCTGACATTCTGTACTGGGACGCTTTCGAAAAACTGGGTATTGACAAAGACCAGTTAAGACCAACGCAGTGCAACCTGGTAGGCTTCACGGGCGATTCAATAAAAGCCTCGGGGGTAATAACGCTAGAAATGATACTCGGAGACGAGGGTGGACCGCGAAGGCAGTGCTCAGTAGATTTCCTACGTCTTCATACAACGCGATAATTGGTCGCGATTCCCTTACCCGTTTCGAGGCGGTTGTCTCAATTAGCCATTTTTGTCTGAAATTCCCAACAGTGTGTGGTACGGGAACGGCACGAGGAAACCAGGAGGAGAGTCAGACATGCTACCACTCGGCCGAAAAAGGAAAGCAGAAAGCCGTTCACACCAGCCAGGTATTCATGAGTCCCCCTGTGTTGGAAGAGGAAGCAGATTTAGACCCGCGTGCGCCGACTCGCTTGGAGCAGCTTCGCGAAGAGGCAGAAATCATCCCGACAGATACAATCGCACCATTTGAATCTGAGCACGAGAAGCTATCAGTAGGGCGAGGTTTACAACCACCGGTGACAGAGCAGATCGTGAAACTATTGTCCGGATCGCGAGACGTCTTTGCATGGACCCCTCGCGATTTAAAGGGGATCCCGCCCGAAGTCATGAGTCACTCTCTGGCTATCCAGCCCGGTTCAGTACCCAGAAGACAACGAAAGAGGAAGCAGGCAGGGCCCAAGAACGAGGCCGCGAGTGTAGAACTAGCAAAACTCATTAAGGCAGGCTTCGTGGAGCCAGTTCAGTATCCCAAATGGCCCGCGAACGTGGTTATGGTACCCAAGAAGGATACCGGTAAGTGGCGGATGTGTGTTGACTTCACTGATCTGAACAAAGCATGCCCGAAAGACAGCTACCCACTTCCCGCGATCGATCAGCTCGTTGACTCCACGGCAGGGCATGAGGCACTAAGCTTCCTGGACGCGTATTCCGGGTACAATCAAGTACCCATGAATCCCAGAGATGCGGAGCACACCGCGTTCATCACAGACAAGGGAACATTTTGTTACAAGGTATGCCGTTCGGTCTGAAGAACGCGGGAGCAACGTTCCAGCGCCTGGTAGATAAAATTTTCAGAGGGATGATGGGGAGAACAGTCGAGGCATATGTCGACGACATTGTAGTGAAGAGCAAACGGCAAGAGGATCATGTCCGCGATCTTGCGGAAGTATTTGACACGTTACGAAGCTATGGAATGAGTTTGAACCCCGAAAAATGTGTTTTCGGGGTAACAGAGGGGAAATTCCTCGGTTTCCAGATAAGCAATCGCGGAATCGAGGTAAACCCCGCGAAATTCAGAGCGGTGTTGGACATGGTTCCGCCTAGAAGCGTTAACGAGGTACAAAGGTTTGTCGGGTCAGTTAACTACTTGGGGAGGTTTTGCGCGAAGTTGGCCGAGCGTAATCTACCATTTTTTGACGTGCTAAGAAGACCGAAGAACTTTTCGTGGACAGTCGAGTGTGCAGAAGCATTCGCAAAACTCAAAGAACACCTTACTCACTTACCAACGCTGTCTTCACCCGTTCGGGGAGAAAGTTTGCAATTATATATTTCAGCGGGAGAAAGAGCTGTAAGCGCGGTCCTAACGCGACAAACACAGAAACCTGTCTACTTCGTAAGCAAGGCACTGCTCGCGACTGAGGAGCATTATGCCCCAGTAGAGAAAGCAGTATTCGCGTTGGTTGTCGCAGCTAGGAGGCTAAGACCGTATTTCCATGCTCACACTATTCAAGTACTGACCAATCTACCTTTGCACTCCCTACTTCACAGGCCAACGGCTTCCGGACGTCTCACGAAGTGGGTAATAGAGCTGTCAGAATTTGACATCGAGTACAGACCCAGACCAACAATCAAAGCGCAGGCACTAGCAGATTTTGTGGTCGAGACAAGCTTTCGCGGAGCAGTATGTACCTCTGAGGGAAAAAAATGGCAGTTGTACGTAGATGGGGCCGTAAACGCCGAGGGCTGTGGGGCAGGAATGGCCCTCGTTTCGCCAGAAGGAGTAACTAATAAACATGCTGTTAATCTAAACTTCGCCGCAACCAACAACGAAGCCGAGTACGAGGCACTCATCGCGGGAATGGAAATCGCGTTGGCCAACTCTGTTGAGAACGTAGAATGTTTCTGCGATTCTGAAGTAGTAGTATAGCAAATGCAGGGCGTGTACGAAGCCAAAACGGGAAATTTGCCAAAATACCTCGCGAGAGCAAGCACCCTCCGCTCCCTGTTCAAAAAGTTCCAGCTCACGATCATACCTCGCGAGAAAAACGAAGAGGCTGATAACCTCGCGAAGATTGCTTCCAGGTTGAGGATTGGAGACGAAAATAAAGAAGCTAGGCCTATCTGGACCCGGCGAAGTGATGAGAGAGCAGTACGGGAATTATTCGAAATGATGGCTATAGACATGGCCGTTGACGATTGGCGGAGCCCGATTATGAAATACTTGGCTGACGGAATAGTCCCAGAGAATCCCCGGGAAAAGAGGAAATTAGAAGTGCAGGCTGCGCGATTTTACATCAACCAAGGTGAACTGTACAAGCGAGGGTTTATGAGCAGGGAGCTACGTTGCCTATCAGAAAAAGATGGAAGAAGCATGATTGTAGAGTTACACGCCGGATTATGTGGAACGCACGCTGGATGGCGGGCCCTAGTGTACAAGGCTTTGCGCCAAGGCCATTACTGGATGACGATGAGAAAAGATGCCCTGAAATACGCAGGCGAGTGCCAAGCATGCCAGCGCCACGCCCCCGCATCCCATCAGCCGGGGGTAGAAATGCAGATTATGACGGGTCCATGCCCTTTCGCGATGTGGGGTCTGGACTTGTTAGGACCATTCACACCAAAAGCACCCGGACAACTCGAATTCATAATCGTGGCAATTGACTATTTCACGAAATGGATCGAGGCTGCGCCGCTCGCAAGCACAACTGTAGCCAACGTGAAGAAGTTCCTCTGGCAGAACATCGTTTGTCGTTACGGACTACCACAAGAAATCGTCACGGACAGGGGACCGCAGTTCAATACCCCGAAGCTGGTACAATGGTGCGATGATCTGGGCATACGTCTAAAGTTCGCGTCAGTCGCTCACCCTCACTGCAACGGCCAGGTAGAAGCCGCGAACAAATGCATTGTTAACGACCTGAAAAGGCACCTAGATGGCGCACGGGGAAAATGGGCCGAGATGCTTCCATTAGTTCTATGGGCAAACCGTACAACCAGTAAGAAGTCGACAGGCGAAACACCTTTCGCGTTGGCTTACGGAGTAGAAGCAGTTGTCCCGGTTGAACATTTGTTTCCAAACGACAGAATGTTGCATTTTGATAGCACCGCAAACGAAGAAAGAATGCAGATGGAACTCCAGCTTCGCGAAGAGATTAGAGCTATGGCTTCCATCCGAGCCGCTAACTACAAAGCTGGGGTGGCCAAGTATTACAACAAGTCCATCAGGGTCCGAGGTTTCGCGAAAGGAGATCTTGTTTTAAGGAAAATTGAAGGGGGTAAACTCGACCCTAGCTGGGAAGGACCATACATCGTAGACGAAGAGATTGCCCCAGGCGCATACAGGCTCAAGGACTTTACCGGTAACCGCATCGCGAACACTTGGAACGTGATGAGGTTACGGCGGTATTACCCTTAAGCCTACACTTGTCAGGTATAAACAGTTACATTTCCAAATAATGTCACAATGAATCTGTCCTAACTTAAGCATTCATCCTCAGAACTCGAATAAAACCGTCAGAACGGAAATAAGCTAGCTTTAGCACAAGTCGGTGCAAAAACATCACGGTTAGCTTACCTCTTGACTAAAATTCGAAAGCACAACCTAATAAAACGATAGGTCTAACAATTGACTTTTATCCTCAGAATAAAAAGCCTTCTCCACGCGAAGCAGTTTGAAGTCGTGGGGGGGGGTAAGCCT
>NW_027369025.1:0-45629 GCF_046119375.1 Phyllobates terribilis | reverse complement strand
GGAACGGGCACTCATTGAACTCGTTAGCAAATCCCTGCAATTGAGACTTGGTGGTCATTTGATCAAGAAGTTACACGTCCCGATCTCGTGAACGAATCCTAGTGTAACAGATTCGGATTTCGCGTCCCGATGTTGCTTGCGCTGCCAAGTCACCTTCATCATCTCCAGATGTTGAATCTCGATGATTCTCCTCCGCCTCATGCGATTGTCATGTTTTCAGAGATTGGTGATGGGTGTGAAGAGGGAGAGACAAGTCAGGAAGAGAGACCGGGAGCGACAAAAAGAATCGGAGTTGGAGAGATAAAATTTAGAAACAATATATTTATAAAAGATTAAAAAATTAATTGAAAAAGGGAGTTATTTTCTTAAAAAAGAGTAGGAAATGGATCAGCCCAATTCTATCTCTATTAAACTCCCCGTGGCTATGCTGAACCACTTGAACGGAGATTGGTAACGGGCAACCAATAAAGAGCCCACTGAGCCGCTTCAGTCCATTCTCTTCGTTCTCAATTTAATACCAGCATTCAATCCAATTATATGCTCAATGAATAATAAGTAGGTGGGACTCATGTATTGTGGAGGCCAAGGTGATATTTGCATGAACCGAATTTGTATCCAGATCATGAACAATATATTGATTTTTTTTATACTGGTCGACCAAGGGATCCCTTTTACAGGCGGCCCGTTCTATTATTAATAAAACATGTCTCAACTTGTGTAATATTAATTAAGTTGCGTCACAAGATTCAAACCCTGCACAATGGGGTGAGGAGATGATACCCCTATCATCCAAGCAACACGGCTTTTTCCTTGACCCATATAATCTTGCATGTATCTAGATCAGACTAATATTTTATGTGTATATATGAAAACAAGTCTATAAATCATGATATATAGACTTGTCAAAAAATTTATGAGAATGGTTTCTTACAGTTAGATTATATTAGTCTAGTATGACATAAACTCTAGTATATAGTATCTAGCAATTTATATGATTAATTTTAAAATCAAATATGCCTTAAAATTTGCAAAATTTACCCCATAGCAACAAGCCAAGGCTTGTAAAATATACAATGATAAATATCATCGTACCGATGCTTGTCCTATAATGCAATAAGTGGTGAATGTTGTGGGCTTCCAACAGAGACAATAGTGTACTAGATTTAATGGTCAATACAACCAACATTAGAGGAATTACCTCAATCCGAGATGAGGTAACACTGAGAACTAATTGAATCCATGATAGGAGCTTATTATATGGTGTTAACTAGCGACTATTAGCTTAGGATTAGTGGTGTTTAGGTGCTTAACGAGTGGTATTCCCGGAATCTGATTTGGTGTTCATTTATGGATTTGCGGGATGCTCGTAAGCGGTATTTAGTGGTTTTATCATGGAGATCCCGGTTGTGATCACTTTTAGTGCATTTGGATGGATCTAGAGGAAGTATACCACGCCTACACCAAGAGAAGAGGGTCGAAGTCGCGCTTCGACCATTGAAGAGAAGAGAAGAAGTGCTAAGAAGAAGTGCCGAAATATTGAGCTGAGTTCAGATGGCTCGTTCTCCCTGATCCGATGTCCGATTGAGGTGATTCCGATTCGAGGAGTTATATATTGAAGTCTACTTGATTACATCAACAGATGAGCTCAATCGGAGTTGTGAGCCAAAAGTTATGGCAATTCTATGAACAAAACTTTTCTACAGAAGCTGTCACGACCGCGACAGATATAGCGCGATCGCGATTTAGCCTCAGTTGACATGTCTCGACCGCGATCTTCATGTCTCGATCGCGACGCGGAGCCAGACGGGACTTAAACGAAGATTTTATCCCAGATTTTTATCAGTTTTCCAAATCTTTTGATTTATTTTATTTCCCTTTTACTTGATACTATTTAAGCCTTTAGAAATTAGGTTAGAATGACCTTTGATTCTTTTTCCAACTTCATCCTTAGAAATTCAGCAGCCAAGAAGAAAGCTTCCACCTTTGTTCCACTTTCATCATCCTCCCTAGTTTGTTTTCATCATTATTATTATGTATTGCTTTTGATTGGCTATGTCTGGCTAAGATCCTTCTAGTTCACTCTTAGGTTGAAGCCATTATTCTAGGAAACGTTTGTGAGAATTCTTATGTTTATGTTTTAAGTTTAATTTAAGGATTGTTTTATGATCTATTGTGCTTTATTGACTATTGATTGATCTTGATTTTATCTAGGTTGTAAACTAGGTAGATTAATTATCCATCATATTGCTAGGCTTTATAATTTGATTTGAAAAGTCTTGTCTTTTAGGTAGCAACAAAATTTGCATAGACTCTTTGCGAGTGCTTATTTTGTAGAGATTGTAAACCTGTGTCGAGTATCAGTGATTTGCCAATGGTATTGCATAGGCCTACTTATTTTTGATCTTTATGTTGTTGCGCTTTTGAACCTTAGGATTTGTTTGGTTATTACTTACAATAAGGGTTTCTGAGACTATTTGGACTAGTGGCTATTTACGAACAAAGAGTAGGACAACCGGATTAGATAATTAAGAATATAGGAGTAATAGAATTCGATGATCAACATTCCATAAGAATAATGCGCTGATGCTAAAGGAGTGAGCTTCCCATCATTATTGTTTACAAACTCAACATTATTTGCTTTATAATTGCTAGTTTAGAATCACATTCAAAACCCCCAATTGTTACTACTCGTAGCACTAATAGAAATAAACTATCGTTCTGGCTCTCTTGGGATTCGACCCCTTCTTACCGCTCTATGTAGCAGCAATTCATCCATAGACCTCAAACACCCGCATGATACCCAAGCAAACTTTGAGAGACAACTCAGTCCATTGATCCAAGTTTTGCGACAAATTCTACAGCAAATTTCTAGTTGAATCCCTTCACATACAGAAAAGAATATGGAGATTCGCAATGTGAGTTCTATGTTTGTTATCTTCAAGTAAAAAGAGTTAGACTTTGAAGGCATTTGGGAAGAACTTGAGTCAAATTTGTGCAAAAGCAAAAAAGTTGTCTCGAAAGGAGACCACCCCTATGATAAAGGCAACCACTATTCGAGCATTGATTTCTCCAGAAAATAGAAAGCAATCAACCTTCTATTAGAGGCGACCACCCTTTTAAGAATGAGATTATCGTCAGTGTTGAAGAAATCTTGAAAGTCAACCACCCATCAACTAAGGGAGACCACTGTTCCATTGATACTTTCTTGGGCACAACTAAAGGCGACCATCCCTACATTATAGGTGGTTGCCCTTGCAAAACCCAAATCCAGGGAAGGGACCACCCCTAACTAAAGGCGACCGCCCCTCTATTCTTTCCCAACATCATAATTCTAAGTTTGTTAATGATAGTTTGAATTTAAGAGTTGTTGATGTCTATTCCCCTGTTGTACTATTTCAATCTGTATTGAACCGTATGAGGCCAATGAAGAGCCACAAGGACATGTTAGATACATTCACGACGTCAAGGAAACTGCGTCTTTGCTCAAGGAGATGAGATTCGTCCTTCGTATAGTGAAGTTCTTGGAGGAGGTTAAGAAATGCGAGAAGGAGAAGGATGTGAGATGTTTGAATAAGAAGATAGTGAGCGAACAAGTGATGAGCGACGTTTAATACGGCGTAAATAGTGGTCGTTAGCATTGTTGATAGATGAAATGGCCATGATTTGGAGAATATTAGTGTGTTATGGATCTCACAAGGAAAAGGTGTTAAAAACGAGGAATACAAACATTCGGGTGAAGATCGAAAAGGAAACGGCCAAAGGACAAAGCAAGTTCACGCACGTGAGAAGAAGTGCTGAGATGTTGAGCTGAGTTCAGATAGATTGTTCTCCCTGATCCGATGTCCTATTGAGGAGATTACAATCCGAGGATATAGATATTGAAAATTACTTGAAGACCTCAAAAGATTAGTGCAATCGGAGTTGTGGGTCAAAACTTATGTCGATTTTACAGACGTCACTATTCTGTAGAAGCTGGGACGCGACCGCGCCCAGATAGGCGTGACCGCGCCCTGCTCACTTGGGAGGATGCACCCACGCCGTTAGAAGCTTGACCGTGCCGCCGTGGGTCTTCATCCATGGATTGCTCTTCTCTTGCGGGATTATTTTGGGCCTTTTTACCTACTTTCACTTCAGCTACGAGCTTTGTGCCCTTTTAGGTTGTTTCTAGGGTTTATTTCTTCTATAAATAAGGGAGGAGAGCTTGCCTCCTTCTCATGCTTAGTGCTAGGTTTGATTTGAGAGTTTTAGGGAGATTACGTTGTTCCTCAAGGTGAAGCCTACGGATGGGCTGGTTTGTAGACTTTCTCCCTTGGTTCTAATAATGATATATCTGTTGAATTGTTTTAATCTTTGTTTGTATTCATAATTGATTGTGATTTGTTTACCTAGACTGATCACCTAGGTTTATAGATCTATTTCATATAGCCAGAGCTTGGTTTATCATAGTTGGAGAATGTTTCCTACTTAGTGGCACAAATCTCTACTTGGACTAGTTGGACTTGTAGGATTGGGAGATTAATGAGGTATAGGCGCCAAGGGCAATATGCCTTCCTATTTATTCATGGTCTTAATGTTGCCTAGGATTTAGTCTTGATAGTTTCATGGCTAGGTTGGTAGGTAAGACTCTATTAGGACTAGTTGACCTAACTACCAACCCTAGTACATGGATTAGGACAATTATAATATATTACTTAATTGAATGAACCCGATTAGTAAATAGAAAGTCAATGATCAAACCTACCATTCCTTAGTGCGAAACCCCGTAGAATGTGGTATTTTCTCAATTACTTCCCTTAATTGAATTATAGCCTAGCATCAATACAATTTCCCCCCTTTTATCATTCAGAAAGTTGATCTTATTAATTACACAAGAATCGAATACCTGACTCCCTGTAGGATTGACCCTTACTTTCCACTGTACTTGTATAGAAGTTAGTGAGGTTTTATAAATATTATTTTGACAGGCATAACCACCATATTGGCCTTGTCAATAAGCGTCAACAAAATTCTAAAGACACTTGCTCTCTATTCCGGTGTCGAGGTAACAAATCATTTGATCGAGCCATACGCGACGATGGTGTGTCTATTAAAGGTATTACTTCTTATCTACTTGAGTCTTTAAATATCTTTCTGCCCGGACTTCCAAGTCCAATTTTCGGGCTCCCCCGACAAGAGACCGGTCCGTACTAGTGTTCGTTCATCGTACACATAACTTCCGGCAGAATTGTCCTCAACAGCTAACGTCTCCAAACTAACGCTACAGACCCCCATTACGATTAGCGAAATCATCCCCCCAAAGCTAATTTTTCCGGCTAGCTTCATCCTCGCGTTCTAGCAGCCCATGAGAAAGATGGAAATCCAATCAAGGGTGCTTCTGTAATCCTGCATCAGGCTGTACAAGTTGCACAAGTCATATGTGGAGAACTTGTTCAATTCTCCCTTCACAAAGAACGTATCTGCCAGAACCTTGTGTGCGAGCCGCATGCATGGGTGGTGCAGATTGTAGTTATACTCATCATTGCCCCTATGAGAGGCGCCTGCGACTGTAATAAAGAAGTTGTGGGGGCCAGAATGTAAGGCCAAGTCGTAGGTGGGAGTGGGGTCGTTTGTTACCCCGAAAATTTGGCACATTTGCTCCATCAACACCGACCGCATACACCTCTTATAGGAGAAGGTGATCCCCTCCACCTCATCAATATCTTCATCCTTATCTTCCCTGAATGATGTGAGGATCTCCCTAGTCATTTGGAGAAGGTTGATGTTGCCACCTCGATAAACCCCCCCAAACTGTCATGGTCGAGCATGTCTCTCATGTAGTCGAACAACCCCAGATGAATCAAAGTCTCTCTTTTGAAAAAATTGGTAGGCATTACAACCTTCCCACCAACGATACCCATCACAGTACGTACTTGTGGTCAGCTCCACGAAGAGGAGGCAACATCCTTAGTAACTCCTGACCTTTTCGACATGATTATCAACCAACAAACCAAAGTCTCGCAAGGAGGCAAGCCGACAATAACGCAAATCACAACAAACAATGAAAGTCTCCAACACCAAAATACATGAAAAATCACTACGAGCAAGTCAAGGCACGGAAGTGTAGTTCTTATAGACGGGAAGTTTGCGGATGGACGCGGTTGAGTCTAATCGGGCAAGGTCGCGTCTATGTAACAACGAAGGCGCGTTCATGTGTTCTTCGGGCGCGGTCACATGTTCGGGGCCGGGCTTCTTTTGGACAGAATTTTGCTCCAGATGAATGGAGATTTGACGGTAGAACAATGTATGTGCTCGTTTTTTAGGTGGAGATGATAATGATCGGTCCTAGAATCGGCGCGGTAGCACGGCTCATGGACGCGGTCGAATCCCTCCTCAGGGCTGGTTGCGTTGCCGCGCACTTTCTGGCTCGATTACGCCTCTGTCTCAGCAAAAACATCCTTCTCTTCAGTAAAAGGCACTCAGTCAAAATTTCTCCCATTTCTTAATACTGTAGCACTGACATTTCTACTCTCTAGGTATACTTTTGTTTGAGGTGGTGATGAGTCGGACTGTGTCAGGCCAGCTACCATTTGTGCTAGGGTAGTTACCATTTGGTTAAATTTATTAACGCTCTCAGTGAATATGGCTATTGAGTCCATGGCAGAAGGTTCCGGACTAAGCTGCGATTCACGAGACCTCCAGGTGTGCCTCTATACCTGAGATCGTGATTGGTTTGTTGTTGATCATTCCAAGGTCGTAGAGAATATTCACCCGCAACGTTAACTTCCACAAATGTATGTTCCTTCAACACGAGATATTGATTAGAGTGGTGGGATGGCCTCGAGCGTATTCTACAGACATCCACTGATTGTTGCACGACCATTGACACTAGACTGGCAAGCATCTTCTTCACTTCTACCACTTCATCTGCAAGGCCAGAACCCTCTGAATTTGCGGTACTTATTGCTTTCTCGGTGTGGGTTATCCCATATCTCCTAGTACTTTATGCCATATGTCAAAGTCCCTCCATCACACCACAAGACTCATATCCAGAATGCTTCTACCACAAGCAGCATCAACAATTCTTCTTTCTGAATTTAGCAGCACTTGAGTTATAAAAACTGCCAGATCATCTTGATCAAATTCATGGAAGGGGCAGCTAGCAGCCAACCAATCAAAACGCCCCAAGTAATCATATAGGGAGTCCTCATCTTGCTGCTCTACCTGGGAAATATCTCTTTTTAGTAGACTAGCTTTCGTAGATGGGAAGTACTTATGTAGACACTCTCTGTGCAATTCTCCTACTTGGATATGGACCTATTAGGTAGATCGTAATACTAGAACCGTGAATTCTCTTTCAGTGTGAATCTAAATGCCCTCATCTTTATCTGCTCCTCGGTAACATTTGATGGTTTCGTAGTCATGCAGATATCATGGAATTGTTTGATGCATGATCGGATCCTCTTTGGGCAGACCATGAAAAATGGGGAGCAGAGTTATCAGGGCAGGCTTCAACTCCAATGTCGCCTCACTCGGGAGGGGTGGTAGAATCACTGCCTGATGTTATTGTACCAGATTGAAATTCGCACGCTCCCACAGCGCCCGATAGCCATTATTATTCTGTTGGTTCGCCATTTCCCGTTCAGGAGTTGCTTTCGTCTTCTGAGTTAACTAAAAAAAAGTGATTAGTAGTACGAGTGCTGACCAGTATAGGTCAGCACTAGAGTCAATCAAGTTAAAAACACAAGAAAGGAAGTTTAGAATACCAGCAAAGACACCAAATTTGACCAGCCACAATACATGTATCGTTATGCTTAATCAACTGTACATTACCAAACCATCTACTCTAACTAGCAGAGTAGCAATAAAGGGCCGGTTCTTGTGCAATTAATAACACTCACTTATAAGGTAACCAAAGGCATTTTTTCTATGTAAATGGTCTAACTAGTGAATTTAAATGAATAATATGAGAAAACACACTTTTCTCAATATACATCAACACAACAGATTGATAGGCTGATCATTGAAAATTATTAATCATAAGCTCAATAGTTCATAAGGTTGTTCTAATCACTGTTATGAAATAGCTATTAGTCCAACTAGTCCTAATAGCCCTTACTAAGCTACAACCCTGAAACTAGCAAGATTTAATAACTAAGCAACAATGCATTCAGGATTAGATAGGTGCATGCAATACCATTGACTCAATGTCCATACTTAACATGCAATCAACTCTCTCTACAATCACAAGTTTAACTAGATCATACAATTGCTTTGCTACCTAATGATAAGACTCTCCAACTCGGATAAGTCAAACCTAGCAGTAGGAATAAACCTAATCTACCTAGGAGGCCAATCCAGACAGATAAATTCAAATCAATAAACAATTAAAGGCAAGAAATATCAAACAACTTCAAACATGAACATAGAATAAAGTTAGAAGTCTTGCAACCACTCTAATCCAGAGGTTGCATTGATTGAACAAAATGAAAAGAGACTAGTGATACATAGTATCTTGATATGTAGAAAAATGTCAAATGTCTAAGACGGGAAATGGAGGCTATGCCAAAACCCTATTAACCAAAACTCAAATTCAAATCTAATTATCAGAATTAACAAAGCACGCTTAGATTTCTTGCTCGCGAGGCCCAACTCAGTTTACCGACCAAACACGGGCGCGACCACGCAAAGTGTGGCGTGGTCGCGGATCTCTTCTGATTCAAGATTTCTCTCTCGAATAGGCGCGCGACCGCGTGCTGTCTGGCACGGTCGCACGACAAACTCTGTCGCTCGGCGCGGTCGTGCATATTCCTGCGCGGTCGCGCCATCCCTCAACTACGGTTTTTCTTCCTTTTTACTATAATTTCTCCTAGATGAGGCTAAACTCCCGCAAGTTCCAAACCATCCGAAAGTGCACAACCAGTCCTCGAATCCTCTCTAAATAATTCTAAAAACCACCATATGTGCTATACTAAATAGCTCCTATCAATTATATTCCTTTTTCTCCCTCGATGTCAGTGCATGAGGAATGGTTGGATCCTACCAAGTGCAATACATTATTCTGATCTTTATCAATAGGGAACCGAGGGTGCTTCTGGAAATCCCCCACGAAGGCTTCAAGATGTTTGAAAAGGGAGCCTGGCTTAAGGACACCAACATTGAGATAGTGAAACTGGTCTTAAAGCATATTCGAGCTCCTTAATCTAGGGAAGTTTCCGTCAACTTGATGACTGTAACGCCAAGGATGTTGCATGCTTTCCTTCTCTCCAAAATCATTTCTCTTGATGGATTAACTGTTGAAGAAAGAGAAGGTGTGTTTCCCCAAGATTCTGATGCGCCACATGGGACACGTTATAGGCACCAAATCTCATTGTCTTACCTTTCCTTCAATTGTAAGTAAAAATTATGATCTATCACGAGGTGTACGTGGAGGAAAATCGGTTGTGTTGATTTTCTTACTTGATAAATTGTGCTTACTTGGCCCTATTACCTTTAATGCTTTATTATTTTTCTTGAGAGTAGCGTATTAGTCCTTTACTCTAAAATTTCCCATATGTTGTATTAAGTATGATTTTTCTATTTTTCGATGATGTAGAAAGTGGGAATATCATAAGTGTGTATATCGATTGTGCTACGATATTTGCCAAGGTTAAAGGGCAATTAGACCTGGCTTGGTCTAAAGAGGAGTTAAGGTATATGTTCTTAAGGTGTAAGGTGAATTTGAAAGAATAATCTTCTTAAGTTCAAACCTTTTTAAGCTTAATATGATTCTGTTTATCTGGTATAAGTGCATATGTTCTATAAGTTTGTCATCATCAAAAAGGGAAATTTTTTAGTTAAGGTAGCATTAGCGTAACTTAGTTTCTCAAGTTTTTATGATAACAAATTTAGTATCTAAAAATTGTAATTAGTTTTAAGTGATAGAGGTCACATTCACATAGATTATGCTTTAGCTTCAAAAGTTGGACTCTCTCTTAAGATATTTATGAAGATCTAGGGTCGCGCTTAAGCATTTAGAGTCTCGCTGAGCAACTTGATATGCACGCTGAAAGATTCCAGGAAGAGTGCAAGGGTGATAGAGAAGATAAATGAGCAAAGCGCATCGAAGAACAAAGAATAATAAGCTAAAATGTCTGATTCAATTTTAGCACGTGTGAAAGATGCAAAATGCAATGTAAGTTGCCCAAGTTGCATTTCAAGTGACTAATGATAGTCGTACACGTGTAAGCGCGATTCAAGGATATGAGATGCGTGAGTTTAAGCAAGTTGAGCATGTTGCATCCACGTGTCTTTAGCAATTGGATAAGTCGACTAACTAATTCAAGAAATCAGTTCTTGACAGCCAATGGGAGAGATGCGGGACTATGACATGGCGCTGTAAGTTGATTTATACCGAGTTATGTAGAAACTTGTCTATAAATAGAGTTGTAATAGGATTGGAAACTAGTTTTGATCTTTGTGTATTATAAATTAGAGGTATTACATTGAGAGAAAGCTTGAGAGATTGTTCTATTAGAGGAATAGAAAACACAAACACTGAGTGTAGAGTGTGAGTGTGTGAGTCTTGTTGTAAGCTTGTCATTTGAAGTAATAAGAGAGTTGTCTCTTTTTCCGCGAGCAAGAGCTCAAAGTCGTTCTGAATACTTAGCTCTTAAACAGACTAGCTCCAACAACCGGGTCTGGGATCGGACCGGTAGGCTTTGGTCTTATTTTTTTAGGTAAAGTTCGGGTTTCATCATTTTGGATATTTGAAAGGTTCAATTAAGTTAGCTCAGATCTAATTAGTAGACGGTCCTGTCGATTTTTCAATTTCGATTACTTTCTAACAGTTCTATGATTATTTAATTTGGTCATGTAAGGACCATTCAACCCGTATACATTTTAAAAATCATATAAGTGAATCAAAATCTCATGAATTTACTTATGTGAAGCTCATGAAAAAATTACCATAGGTAAAATACATGCATTATATTTCAGATTACCGAAGGGTATATTTTTCACAAACTTGTATATTTGCACTAAAATTCATTAAAAATGGATTAAAAAACTCAAAAAAGTATATGGTACAATTCTCATGAACTTGACCAAAAACTAATTCATTATGTGTAAAACTAAAAACTCGGTCTCCTATAAAACATAGTACAATGCCGTAAACCTACCAATTGACTGGAAGATCCTGTAATCCTCGAAAGGGATTCCCACTACTATTATATTATATGATTTTAATAACATTTTATTTTTATCAATTTAAATATTAATATTGTTGAAGTCCAAGAATCTCACCGAGCCAACAAGTTTCGCCGAGAGGCTGAAGTTCACTCATGCTTTCTGGTACTGAGGGTAAAGCTGGTTGAACACTCCAAGAGTCCTGAATGCTCATCGATCACCTCGATCCATCCTCGTGAGTGTACGTGCACGACCAAATCCAAGGGAAAGAGGGGGGGGGGGGGGGTTCTCCGGATTTGGCTCTCCGACGCTCAAAAGAGGGGATAAATAATATCTTATGTTTTTGAGAGAATAAGACAAAATAGCGCTTTATAGCTCTGTATTTTAGAAGAGTTTAAGTATGCCATAAATGAGATGCTCTCCGTACTCCGGATTCTCTAGTATTGATATGAGAGAGTTCATTGGGCCTTTAATTTATGGGTCTTTCTCTCTTTTATAAGAACAAAGCCCACCAGGATTAAAATAAGGCCAAGAAATCTGCCCCAACATCCAACCCCACAAATCCCTCGAGCGATCGAGGCTCGAGGGTCATGTGCCTTCGTTGGTCGAGGTGAGGTTTTGTAGGCCTGCGAGGAATCCTGGTGGCATTGCTCGACGAGGTGTTTAGTTTGACTTACTTGTGATGTCGCTTCCGGGCTCCTCTCGGCTTCGACAGCTATTCCGATCATTCACTTGCTCCTCGATCTCCAACAGTACATTAAGACATGGTATTCCCACTAGTCTTCTTTCCAAGAGTTCATTCCATAGCACCACCTTTCGAATTTATTTAAAAACGACCACTTTTAGGCGGGCGTTCTCTATTCACTTGCTACGTGTCGTGCTAGGGGTATCCGACGCTTCACCTTCCCCTTTCCTATAAAAGGATACGGTCCTTCACCTTTTCACTTGTTAGCGCTTTCTACTTTCTTATCATTTGCTCTCTTTCTTCCCAGATCGCTATGTTCTTCTCCGGCGACGCTTCCACTCCCTTCTTTCGGTGTTAGTGGCCTCTTCTCCGAATCCAATCATCTTTTCGGGCCTATCTTCCTCGACTCTTACACGGATATTGACGATGAGTCTTTTCTCTCTCTATTGCTTGAATAACTCTATTTGCTTGAATTTCTCTATTTGCTTGAATTTCTATGTTAGGGTATTCGTTTGTGATTTCTTTCTTTCTTCTCTCTAGTGGGACGCTCCGACCCCTTTGTTTGTTTGTGTAAAATGAGGGAATATAGGCTGGCGGATTTCGTTACTGGTAAATTACACCGGCGGCATATGATTCTGTCCACCCTGTCTTCCCAAGATCATTAATGGCGGTGACAAACATTCTCTGCCATTAAAGTCATTTCATTATATTCTCTCTTGGTTTTAATGGTGTGGGTATTGAAATTTTTTTGGGAAAATGTGTCATTCCAGTCAAGCCTCCCCTGTCATCCATCTAATCATTAATAAATGTTGTTGTGCGGCTTTGGGGGTAGGCTTTTACCCTTTTACCCTCTCTCTTTTATTATTTATATTTTTCTTTTCCTTTCTTCTTTTTTCGGTATTCGGGGTGCTTCGCAAAGGTTCCACCAGCTGACCTTTCATCTTTTGTCGCAACAAGTAGTACTTCCTCACCGAGACTCGGAGGTCACCATCCATAAGTCGATCTCCCTAGAAGAGAGCTCCTCATCGTCGCTATTTCGTTCCGTGATTTCCGGGGGCGGTAACCCGGGGGATCGATCGATTGACGAGGTGGGAACGAGCACTCAGACGGTCACTCCTCGTCCTACGATGGTTATTTATGAGACCTTACCGCCGTCACCAAAAAGGACGTAGCCTGAGGACATCGCTGTCCCAGTGGTGGTGCCAGCTCGAGCCCCTCTGGTGATAATCCTCGATGGGATGATTGCCCCTGTCCCATGCAGGCTTCCGAGATTCAATATGAAGGTCATGACGTTGACCGTCAAGACCAACTACCTGGCGGAATATGAGGCCGGCTTCCTTTCATTGCGGGGACCATTCTTACCCTTCCGATTACCCATGGGAGGATGCTCGACGATTATTGGCCGTACATTCCCATTAGCCGACACACACTTTGAGCGGGCTTTCGTCTGCCGATTCCTCAGTTCATAAGAGATATTCTCGACGAGCTAAGCCTAAGCCCTACCCAAATTCACCCTAACTTATGGAGGCATACGACGGTGTTTCAACTTAGGTACCAAGAGATTGGCTACACGCCCTCTACCCACCTCTTCTGAGCGTTGTATAAACCTCACACCTATTTATGTGGCCTTGTTACTTGCTCCTGCCAATACATTCCCCAATACAAGATGCCCTGCAATGAGACGGGATGGCCTCGTCAATGGATCTTGGTGAATTCTCCCAAGGAACACCGCTTGAACCATAGCATCCGCTTATCTGGATGCCTTGAGTGGACTACTTTGTATAGTAACGAGCAGCTAGAGAAGACTATGAACGATTTTTGTTCGTTCCAAAAATCGAGCTAGAGAGTTTATAATGATATCATAAATATTGACTTCTTCGCTCGAAGAGGACTTAGCTTGATTCCTCCTCCTCTACGTAGGGGATTTTTCCTTAGAAGCTTGCCTTATATTTGTTTAAATGTATTAAGTTATATCTAACTTGTTCCTTGTATGGTGTAGACTCAACCTTCACATTTTTATGGATAGAGGAGAACGAGGACCACATGGTCCCTCCCCATCATGCTCCTCCCAACGTCACACTGACCCTTTCGAGCTCCGAAGACCCGCCGGTTTCACTTCCAACGACGCCGCTCGTCGCTGAGGATTCCATCCGTCTATCCGATCAACTGAAACGTAAGGAAGGCTCCTCTTCTAAGAACTCCTCGCAGCCCAACAAGAAAAGGCATATAGCAA
Source organism: Phyllobates terribilis (assembly GCF_046119375.1). NCBI lineage: Eukaryota > Metazoa > Chordata > Amphibia > Anura > Dendrobatidae > Phyllobates > Phyllobates terribilis. The sequence continues at coordinate 31,569 of NW_027369025.1, read as the reverse complement.
AAGAGGTAGTCGCGTCGGTGGTCTCGTCGGTGCCCCGAGGAGTTCCGACTCCCCGAGCGCCACGGGGGGCCCTTCAAGCAAAAGCTTGGGTGGCTTCCTGCTGACGCCTGAGCTCACCCGCCAAACGATGGATCGAGCAATTCTTGTGCCGTACCCTCCGCCCACAATCATGAAGATGACGGAAGACGACGCGGTGAAGGAGGCTCAGTTGTTGATTGGGGTAAGTTGTTTAGGGTATTTAGCTTGGGTTATTGTCCTCATTTGATTCTCACATTTGGTTTCTTCTTAGGCCGTCCATCTATGCACGACAGCTATGACGAAGATTGGGAATCGAACTCGAAGGGCTACGGCTGATCAAACCAGGAGCTACGATGAGTTGAGCAACAAGATGAACGATCTGAGGACCAAGGTTAGCAAGATCCAGGAGGACGCAGAGAATGAGAAGAAATCACTACAAGCTTCTCTCGACAAGAGGGACAGGCGCATCAAGGAGCAGAACGTCGAGATGAACCTGGGGCTTGAGAAACTACTTAAGGAGCAGTCCGAGCGTCAAGCTTTGGCCGTGGAGAAGGAGGCCCTCACTAACGAGCTTCAAGCGCTGAAGGATGATCAGGAGTTGATTATTGCACATGCTTGCCAGGAGACGGTCGACGACTACGCCTCTGGTCATCGTGAAGGCTCGTGCCAGTGGTTCCTTTCGTAGTATCAAGTGTGAGTCTTTTGTGAAGTGGAAAAGCTCCAGGCTGCCGAGAAGGGGTTTCTAAACTTCATGATTGATGGCAAGAAGATCTATGACTGTCCTTTGATTCCCTCCGAGTATGTTCCTGCTCCTATTGGCGCTTACGTTGATGACGATGATAAAACACTCGAGGCATGGTCCGTGACAACTGTTCCAAAGACAAGAGCGGTCACTCCCGGTCAAGAGCGTGAGGTGCCGAGTGGTCCTGCTGCTTCTGCGAGAGTGAGAAGGGCCATGAAAGCTGCGAAGAAGACTACCTCTGCGTCTACTTCTCCTCCTCCTTCGTCGAACATGCCTTGATATCTTGTCTGTTTCTAAACAATGCTAACATTTTTGTGACCTCGAGGGGTCTGTTTCTAAACAATGCTAACGTTTTTGTGACCTCGAGGGGTCTGCAATATAATACCATAAACTCATTTGGACCAAAACATGTACAGGGTCCAAGGAGCACAAAAACCCTGGATTAGCCCAAACAATGAAGAGAAGGCCCACGCACTCGCAACTATATATAGTACAGGGGGCGTGACAGGCTTTTCTCCTTGACATTTTACCTTTTTTGGAAAAGCTCATACGATCCAACAACATTGTTACTCATATTTTGCATATTCTCCCTTTTTCGGGTAGGAAACAAGTAGCTGGCTAGAATCTCTAAAACACGAGATCTAATCATCTTTTCCCTAATCATCGTTTCTACTCTAATCCTCTATAAATCCTCACGGATAAATCACTGACTTAAGTAGCGAAGAGTCAAATCCGGGGTACAATATCCCCGGGCTTGGCTTTGTAGTTGAAAGGCCCGATCCACTTATTCTATTTGAAGATCCACAACAAACACCATTTAAAAGGGGTTCCCCATCTATAGATCTACTCAAAGAGATCGCCTTAGTCCTTGTTTGCGGTCACGCATTCTACCTGGATACACTAAGGTATAAATAGACCGCTCAACTCTTCGTGGTAAAACCTATATCGAAGGTTTGTAATGCTTGGGTACTGGTACCAGAAATACTTTCACCAAAGACCATTATAAACAGGACAATAAAACTGATTTTATGGAAGTGTTTTATCCTTATAGCAAAATAACTCCATTTAATATATGGAAAACATGCTCGTAGGAAAATCTTTCTATAATATGGTAGGAAAAGCTTAGATTTTCTCCATCATTTGGGCTTGTAATGCAGGATAAAAAATGAATAGAAGAAATCTTTTGGGCCAACAAAGAGACAATTGCATTTTTCAAGAAAATCATTTAGTGAAAATCAAGCAAGACCATAGAATAATCAAGGGAAGCGTACGCAGGGAAGGGACAAGTTCATATTATAGAAGACTAAGGATTGCGTAGATCTTTAATATCAGATAAATAACAAGTGAATTTGCTCATTTTAACCAATTATCACAAACATTTGTAAGGAGAGAACATTCAGTTGAGAGAAATCATACAAAGCTCCATTCATAGTTTCTCGGAATGTTCCCTATGCAATGCCTTAGTAAAGATGTCCTCAATTTGATCCTATGTGCGACAGAATTCCACTATCACCATCCATGTTTTCCATACAATCATGAAGTGTTATGTTTTATCTCTATATGCTTAGTTCTTGAGTGGTGCAAATGATTCTTAGATTTGCTTCTAACACTAGTGTTTTCACAGAATATAGGAACTTAATGAACGATAGTCCAAATTATTCAGCCTCATCTATGGAGAGAGCGACGAAGGTTTGCTTATTTGACCCCCAAGAAACCAGACATGGACTAAGGAATTGAGCCATTTCTGAGGTAGACTTTCTACCCATCTTTTTTCCTACAAAGTCGGCATATATGTAGCCTACTAGCTTGATATCTCCACTTCTTATGTACCAGAGGCATAGATCATTTGTCCCTATAAGGCAGAGAAGGAATTTTTTACTGCCTTCATGTGTGACTCTTTTGGATTGACTTGAAACCTAGAACTCAAGAAAACACTAAACATAACATCTATCCTACTTGACATTAGATATAATAGAGAGCTTATCATTCCCGTATATAATGTCTGATCAACAACCTTCTCGTGATCATTGTTTCCTAGAGAATTATTTCGAGACACAAGGGTAAAGAAAGGTTTAGCACCATTTATACTAAACTTCTTGATGCAGTTTTAAATGATGTTTGGTTGATGATCTTTGGTTCCTCCCTCCGTTTCAACCACCTGTAATCCAAGAAAAAACTTTAATTCACCTGCCATGCTAATTTGAAATTCACCTTCCGTAAGTTTAGTGAATTGCTTGACCACTACTTCATTTATGGACCCAAAGATGATATTGTCCATGTACTCTTGCATAATCTGAGCACGTGAAGGGCGTCGTTTATCCGCATCAAACTAATATTTATACATAACTGGCTCCTCTACAAGTAGAGTGGCAAGAAATAATCGATCCCACAGGAAGTCTAGAACCAATTCTCGTGTAATTAATAAGATCAACTTAATAATGATAAAAAGGGGGAAAGTGGATTAATGCTAGACAACTAATTGAGTGAAGGAAAGAAATAGAGAAAATACTTTATTCATCGGGTATCCACACAATGGAATGATTGGTTTGATCATTGACTTCCTAATTCTATTCATGTTCATTCTCCAATTTATATATTATGGTTGTCCTAATCCCTGTTCTAATATAGTTAATAGTCCAACTAATCCTATTAACCCTTACCTAAATACAACCCTGAAACTATCAAGAGTTAATTCCTAGACATCAATGCATTCAGGAATAGATAGGAACATGCAGTGCCGCTTGGCTCCTAACATATCATCACTCTCAATACATTACAAGTTCAACTAGCCCAAGTAAATGATTTTCTACCCTATGCTAAGACTCTCCAACTCGGACAAATCAGATCTAGCAGTATGAATTAGATCTAAAATACCTAGGTGATCAATCTATAAAGATAAATCACATGCAATAATCAGCAAGCACAAGAGAGATGAAACAACTCAAATAATATATTAAGAGAACCAAGGTTGAGGTCTTATACCCAAATAATGCACAAGCTTCAACCTTGAAAACAACGCAAAATCTCTCTAAACTATCTAAACTAAACTAGAATTAAGCATGGGAAGGAGGCAAAGCTCTCATCCCTATTTATAAAAGCTAGAAACCCCAGAAACAACTCCTAGAAAGCCTAGCCCGAAGCTCCATTAGAAAATAGGTAAAAGGACAAAGAAATCCCGCAACAAAAGAAAGGAGGCGATGGAAATCCTAGCCGGACGCGGTCACCCACCTGTAGACCCTATGGCGTGGTCCCGCCCTAAGTCAGGTTGCTCCGACATGGCTGCGTCTTCTTGTGCACGTGAACTTGATTCCCTTTGTCCATCTTCTCTTCGGTCTGCTCCCAAATGCTCGTAATCCTCATGATTGATAACTTTTCTCTGCGGGGTCTGGATTATAATAATGTGCTCCATGTAGTGGCCAATACGCCTATAAATGATGTTAACAACCTCTCATTACGCCATATTAAATGTCTACGATCAACGTTCCTTCCTACCCTCAGTAGGAAGAGAGTCTCTTCTATCTCCTCACGCATATATCCATGACAGAGAAGGAACAGAGACAACCTCTCATACTAGGACCGAGGAGCCTTCTTAAGACCATATAGTTCCTCATCTAATATGAATTCGTGGTTTGGATTAGAAGAGTCTTGGAACCGAGGGGTATGTCCCACGTACACTTCCTCCTTGATAACTCCAATGAGGAAGGCTGTTTATACATCCATTTGTTATAGCTTAAAGCCATGATAAGTAAATAGGCAATTAGGACTCTAATAGCTTCTAACCTGGTGATGGGAGAGAAAGTCTCGTCAGAATCAATTCCCTCTTGTTGATTATAGACTTTTATTACTAGTCTAGCTTTGTTTCTTTTCACCTGCCCCTTATCAACTAACTTGTTCCTAAAGTACCATTTTGTTCTAATGATTATTTGATTTGTCAGTGTAGGAACAAGCCTCCAAAATTTTTTATTTCTCTCAAAATGGATGAGTTCTTCTTGCATGGCTTTCACCCACGTAGGGTCTATTAGGGCTTCTCCTATAGTCTTAGCTTCTAACAAGGAAACAAAGGCATTGTAGATATATGAGTTTTGATCCGAGAACCTGACCTCGTGATTTACATTCTAGCTTGGACCGAGTTCCTCGATTTGCTGTGGGGAAGTGTATAATTTGAAGTCATTCATCCAATGAGGAGGAGCATACGTTTGATGCTGGAGCGATTCTTTAACACTTGTAGGATCTTGCTGAAGTAAGATGGGAGTAACATCACCCTATGAGTGAAGGAGGGAAGATTCACCAACATCTACCAATGTAGAATGAGTTTGAGGATTTTGACTTTGATTAACATCACCTATTCCGTTGACGTCGACTTGAGGTACGAAAGCAAAAGCGGGTAAGGAAGGGTATTCTCCTTTCCTAGGCAGTTGATATGTAGATTCTAGGAGAGAAAGACTTTATTCCTCCACAAGTGCATGAGTATTAGGATCAATTAGTTAGTTACCTGCCATGGTGTGTTCGTCAGACTTCACATGAACACTTTCTTCAACTCATCCAATCCTGTTGTTGAATACTTTGCAAGCACAACTCTGGGAAGAGTACCTCACAAAGATTCCCTAGTCACTTCTTGCATCGAACATTTCTTGATTTTCCTTCCAATTAATGTGAAAACATATGTAACTAAAGACTTTTAAATGACATACATTGGGCTTTCTTCCTTTTAGCAACTTATTGGAAGTTTTCTGGAGCATGGGTCCCAGAAACGTTCTATTTAGTATATTGCATGAGGCATGCTAAGCTCGACCCAGAAGTTACTGGGTAATCCACTTGCAATCAACAACATTCTTGTCATGTCTTTTAGTATCATATTCTCTCCTTTCTATCACTCCATGTTTTTGCGGAGCCCTAGAAGCTAGGAAATTGTGATTTATACCACTAATCCTGCATAGGAAAATGAATGAATCTTCACCGAGTTAAGAAGACATTGCTTTGAGTGAAGGCAGAAACTCATCCCTAGCTACAACCGTTCCTTCCTTGTTTCCTATCTTGCAACCTTTCCTTCTATAATAACCATTATTGAATAGAAAGTTTCCACAAATAGAAACTTTATATAAAAAAAAACTCCATCAATCTGCAATACTCAAAGAACCTTGTTAGGTGAAGGTTATCAAAATAAAATAGTTTTCCCTAACAATATTGAACCAATAAATTAGTGTATAAAATCTAAATGATATATAGTTTTTTTCTAATATTTTTCCTAAGGGAACATGATAAGCTTGCTTAATAAAGAATTAAACCTTACAAATATATATTTAAATATTTACTTAATAATAGTGTACAATCATAGAATAACAACTTCTAGAGAATAGAGATGGCATTGTTTGGTGACAATTAAAACAAAAAGCGTGCATTAGATTTGTTGTTAATTTTTATAAATTTACTTATTTAGTCGAGATTTCATGAGAATTTGATCAATTGCGCATATGCTTGCTTTGGAGTGTGCATAGGCTCTTGCAATAAACAAAATAACAGGTTTGATCACTCAATCAGTCATAGATCATGCACATTCTGGAAAGAAACTTCGACCAGCAAGAATATTTTGGTAGCTCATCATTTTCCTTCTCTTCATTTCAATGAAAAATCAACATCGAAGAAAGAAAAAGACATTCAGCAAACTAGCATATGATCAGCGGTGGTCGTAGCAATAGCCAGTAGCAGAGAGTGAGAGAGATGGGAAGAAGAAAATGAGATGGAAACTGGTGGGTAGGTTTGAACTGCCCTGAAAGTACACACGAGGAGAAAAAAGATAGATAAGGAACATTAGTAAAATAAATACAATTGGATTTAAAATAAATCAAAACTAATATTTTATTAATTTTCATTTCATAATTAATTCTCATATAATAATTTTTTCATATTTTAGACCTAGACATCCGTCGTCCAAAAGGATGACATGCATGCAAGTTAAATAATCACTGCAAACTAGCCTCGTCACAAACATTCATGATATGATGATATGCAATACTCCTATTGAATTATACTCATACTCGTTCAATATCGACAAGATATGTCTTCCACTAATTTTACAGTACTTCGATAAAAAAATTAGAGAAATCAGTAATTTAATCGAAATGGAGAAAATGGAAGCAGGGTAGGTAAGTGTCGCTATACAAAATAGTGAAAGCGTGTATCACGAGCTAAGTAATAATTGTTCTATAAAATAATATGGAATTTTTTTTTTATAAATATTTTTATTAAAGTGTTATTAAACAGGTAAAAAACAATATTCAGAAAATAAAATAAGTTTAATGTAATAATAGTAAATAGGTAAATGTTATAAACTATGGAAAAAAAATGCTAAAATGACATGTATTTGTATAAAAAAACTTAAAACAACATGTATTTGTATTTAGATGGAGTATATTAGACCTGATTTGATCTCTTGACAATTTCTTTGTTTTCACACTTCTTATATATATGAGAAAGAGTTTAGGACACTGTGATTGGTATTGCATAGTCGTCAATTTCATTTCTTTGTCTTTTAAATAAGTTCGTAAGCGTTATTCATTCTGATAACGTGGAATAGCCTTCCCATGTGAATGGGTCTCAGTATTGACCTTATATAAAAAGAATTCAATTTGATTTAATTTAATTTGATACATTGATAGTCGATTAAAAAAGTTTCACCAAAGTACAGTTCTTTTATCCAGTTTGTTGTGTTTGGGTTGGATCGGATTGGATATTTTTCAAATACTCGAATTGTTTGGTTACCAGAAAATCTGTTTGATGGATCGCGGTATTTTCCATACCACTAATTGCGTGATTGACTTCAGTAATAATTGGTGAAGCATGACAAATTAGAGGAAGGCATGGGGTATTAGTTTTCTGAGGCAAAGCGAATGAACGTGTTGATCTTAGTTAGCGGTTTAGCCTTAAAGAAATTATGGAAAGGACGTCGTGCATGGTTGGCATCAAGCTATGAGTTCGTCATCTTCACCTACTTACGTGGTTCCCAGGAGGCACGAGGTATGATGAAGTAAGGACCACGGGAGTCATGACGCGATAATCAAGTAAGAAGACCATCTCATGCTTGGCCACCTCATGGTCCACCTTTTTATCAGTCTAAGAGAAGATGAAAACTGCATAGGCATCTATCACAATCGATCTCTTTGACATCAACACGTGTGCATAGCAGCTTATTCATATCAAGCAGGTCAAATTAGCTATATATACTTGCTCCTCTACACAAGAAAGAATCGTGGGGGGGGGGGGGGGGGCGCAAAGGGTAGCTAAACTTCCGATTCATATAGACGTTTCAAAATATAAATCTCACTTTTTCTTTTAAAAAATCTTTTTATATTTGATTTAACTACTTGCAATATATTGTTACACTTTTCAATTTACTTCCACACACGCTTTGTCCTCATTAAAACACCCCCTCTTTTTCGTCTTTTGTCTCTCATCTAATCATTTCAATTTCCACTTTCATCTTCCTTTTTTTTTCATTTTCTTAATTTATCTAGAGAATAACAAACGAGTATTCTAAATTTGCAAATGTTCGGAAATCCAAATATCTGAATCTTATTCAATAAAAACGTCCAAAATAATCCCTACCAATAAATGGGATAAAAAAGATAAGAATATAATGCTTAATTCCATCTAACAATTTTACCGATACAAAACATATTTTTTTACTCCTAATCATACAAACGAATGCTTAATTCCATGTGATAAGAGATATGTTTTATAGTGCATCCAGTGGTTGTTAGTGTTGTTTATAGGTGATTTGATATTGTATTGGAGCATATTCCTGTAATCCGGACCTCACAGTGCAGAAGCATTATTCAAGATAATTATAGACATAAGAGAGAAGACGAAGAGACGATTTCAACAAGATCGAAGGCGCGACCGCATATAACAAGGCTTAGCCGCATAGGGCAACAGAGGCCAGGGCGCTAACGCGCCCATGGTGGCGCAGTCGCACCCCTGTTGGGTCAAGCACTTATTCTGGGCTTCACTTGCGGGAATTGCTTCGGGTCTTTGCTTCTTTGAGATAGAGTTTTGGGATGGGCTTTATTATTATTATTATTATTTTCTAGTATTAGGTTATGAATAAATATGGTTTATGAGCTGTTACTCCTCATCCATCATTATCTTAGATCACAATTCTATTTTATTCAACTGTTGAAGCCTTCAAATGATTTGGTTGTAACACTTCTACCTTAGTTCTATTTCATATTCGGTTTGTGTCATCTCTCTTGTGCTTAATCGTTTATTGAATGTGATTTTGTATGTCTGGCTTCGCTACCTAGGTAGATTGGATCTAATCATATTGGTAGGGTTTGATTATTTCGAGTTGAAAGGTCTTATCTTTGTATGTCAAATCAATTGCATGATGTAGTTGGGATTGCGATTGTAGATAGAGATGATTGCATGTTGAATATCGACTTAAGTCAATAGTATTTTTTTTGCCAAAGGTAAATAATTTTTATTAGGCAGCCTTTAGTAACTAGTGTCCATACAAATGTCTCATCATATCAACCCCTCTTCTCCCACTCGTCCTAAGTTTAACCATCATTCTGAACTTACAAGCCTCTATAATCTCTCTACTAACCCCATCAATGTCAATAGTTCTAACATTAAAAATTACATCATTGCTTAACTTTCAAACATAGTAAACTATACCCATGACCACCAAAAGTTTGCTAAGGTACACGTTGTTACACCTTTTAGGAGTCGTTGCAAACCACCCGCCCCAAGCCCTTAGCGAGCCTTGCCACACAGAGACGCCCTGCCACATCAAGACATGCCTCGTAATTTCCCTAGTAACCTCACAATTGTACCACAAGTGCCTAGCATCCTTTCTTTCCTTACCACAAATCACGCACAAGTCATCATTCAAGCTGCCCCATCACAACAACCTAGTGCGAGTAGGAAGCCTGTCAAATGTCGCAATCCAACAAGTGAAAGACCATTTCAATGGATGAATACCATTCCATTTTATCTCACACCATGGCAATTTCTGGACAGGAGGGTGCAACCATTTGTAAACAACGTCAGATGCCATTCCACCTGTAGGCTTACTCAATCGGTCCACCCCCGGAATCGCACTGTTGAGATAGGACTCTATTCTTGGCTTCAACAACCGCCCTCCAAATACAAGAGTTGCCCGAATTACCCACTGCAAACCAAGCATTACCACGCACCAGGTTACCTCGAGCCCAGGACGTCAATGTACTACTCCTCTCGGCAACCACATCATACACTAGCTTGAAAAGAAGGGTCCTATTGCACGCAAAAAGCTCCTTAAAACCGAGCCCACCTTCACCCTTCTCTCTACAGAGCCTACTCCAAGCAATCGGTGATTTGCAATGACCCACTTCCCTAGTCCATAAATAAGACCGGCAAATTGAATTGATGCGTTGAATGACATACTTAGGAAATGCGATCACCTGCATCCAAAACCGAACAATACTTTCCAAGATTACCTTAATTACCTGGACATGCCCCATATAGGATAAATGCCTAGCATTTCGAGCTGAAATCGCACTTCGCAATTTATTCAGTAAAGGTTGGTAGTCCCCATGACGCAACCTTTTTGAGTGAAGGGGTGCCCCTAAATAGCGGACAGGGAGTTGCCCTTGTTGGAACCCCATGATCACAACAAGTTCATCCCTCCTCTCTGCAGTCACGCCACCAAAGAACATCAGCGACTTACTACAATTAGCAATCAGCCCAGATTCCTCTGCAAACCCACTAACCACATCTCTGACAATCACAAGTGAGGATCAGATAGGATTACAAAAAATGAGTAGGTTATCCGCAAAAGCCAAATTAGATAGGCGAATCTACTTACATCTCGGATGAAAAAAGAACCATTTCCTCAGGCTAGCTTGCTGCATACGAAGAGTCAACATCTCCATAATCAGCACAAACAGATAAGGCGATAACGGGTCCCCTTGTCTCAGGCCTCTAGCACCCTTGAAGAACCCTTCAACCTCCCCTTTGATGATAATAGAGTAGGAAGGCGTAGTGACACACTCCATTTTCCAATCTACAAGCCGCACATGGAATTGGAAATACTCTAAGGAATGATGCAAGAACTTCCAACTCACATAGTCATATGCTTTTTGTAGATCGATTTGAATCAATCATCTGGGAGACGTATACTTTCCATCATACCCCTTAACCAGATCTTGCACAACCGCCAAATTATCCACTATAAGCCTATTGGGGACAAACACCCCCTGATTCTGAGAAACAATATCCTCCAGTAGAGGCCAAATCTGCGAGACTAGAATCTTCGAGATAGCTTTCATCATCGAATTATAGCAAGCAATAGGTCGAAACTCCTTAACTGGGAAAGGGTTGTCAATCTTGGCAATCAAGTTAACAAATGTGCCATTAAAGAACATACTACCAAATCCATCCGGACCCGGAGACTCCACAAACAAGGACTGGAAAAACTCCACAAACATCCACTTTTATCACATTCCAACAAGCCTTAAAGAACATACTACCAAATCCATCCGGACCCGAAGACTTATTCGCCCCTATACCCGAGAAACCAGCATAAATCTCCACATCAAAAACAGCTCGGCATAAATCAGCGTGGTAGGCAACTTCAATACGGGATCCCTCCAATTCACTGAAGTCCGGACTACACATATCTCTATAGAATCCAAACAAGGACTGGAAAAACCCGACAATCTCGTTGCTAATGTCCTCACGAGTATCAAACAGATCCCAATTTTCATCTCTCAGGAGGAAAACAGAGGTTCTGCCCCCTCTAATCTTCAATCCATTGTAGAACATAGCTGATGACTCTTCTCCGAACTTGATCCAGTCCATTTTAGTTTTCTGAGAAATAAAACTATGGAGTAGTCTCGTTCTTCTGTCTAAGTTGTCACGGGCCACCTTAGCAGCCCTCTGCAGTCCCAAGTCACTGAAATCATGCTGAAGAGCCAAATTTGCAGATTTGAGGTCCTCTGCACTCTCCTCCACCATACTCTCCAAATGCCGGAATCGGCCTTTCTGCCAATTCATAAGCACATGTTTCAACCTCTTTAATTTAGAAGCGACGACAAACTGGGGATTACCCACCACACTCATATCCCAGGAAGAACACACAAGTTCAGTAAAATCTGGCTTTCAACCCAATAGTTACGAAATTTGAAAGGTATCTTTTTGTAACGCAGGCAAGGATTAATATGCAAAACACCAGGTGCATGATTAGAGAAAGAAGGGTCATCAAACAAGACATGCGAGTCAGTGAATGCAGCTGCACACATGTTGTTCACCATCACCCTATCATGTTTGCATTCTATCCGACTCAAACCAACCTGATTATTATTCCAAGTAAAGTGAAGTCCAGTGAAATCATGATCCATAAGTCCCATATTAGTAACAAATTGATACAATTCCCCATCCACATCATGAGGCTGTCGATTAAAAGAGATTTTGTCAGAAAGCTGCAGAATGCAGTTAAAGTCCCCTAATAGCACCCACGGCTCTGAAATCCTTTTGATAATCCTCTGTAAATCGCTCCAAAGAGTAGCGCGTTCTCTATCATCATTACTAGCGTAGATGAAGGTAGCGAGCACCTTCACCTGGGAATCCCTACTTGCAATAGAGCAATGTATAATCTGGCTGCTCACATTCAGAATAGTAACATCAAGAATACAGTGATCCCACGTAACCCAATAGTATTGCATGCACCAATTTATTTGTGAGTTAATTGTTGCTTGGTTATTAAATCTTGATAGTTCCAGGGTTGTAGCTTTGTAAGGGTTATTAGGACTAGATGTACTAATAACTATATCAGAATAGGGATTAGGACAACCATATAATTTGAATTGATGAACTCAAACGTCAATAGTTGTCAATGATCAACCTATATATCCGTTGTGTGGGTGCTTGTTGAATGAAGTGTTTTCTCATTATTACATTACAATCTAGTTCAGTGGCATTCCAAACCCCCCTTTAGTTACTTTCTAGTTAATCATATTAATAACACATGTATTGATAATCTGACTCCCTGTGGGATTTGACCCTTGCTTTCCTATTACTATTGTAGAGTTGCTAGTTAGGTAATTACTTTGATTGGGCACAACGACTATTTAGGCCCCGTCAAATTTGGCGTCATTATCGCGGATTCAATGTTTTTTTCTTGTGTTCTTAGTTTGATTAACTTTGGTGTTGACTAGTATATGGTCAACACCCGTGCTACTAATCAATTTCATGTTGAGCCTAATCCAGATATCAGGCGGAGCATCCGTAGAAGTCATAGAGAGAAGAGAGCTGAGATTGACACAATGGACGACGATCGGATTGAGGAGCAGACTCCTAAGCAAATGGCTCTTGCGGATACACAATTGCAATTAGCTCAACTCAGACAAGTTATAAAAACATAGAGAGAACTGTTTAAAGCACAACAATAGTTACTTGGGCAAAGGAATAACGGTTGTAACCGGATAGTGAGGGAGCATACTACTCCTAATTTGACACAACATTCACAAGTAGTAATTCTACCACCCCTTGCTCCTGGGGTGACATTCGAGCTGAAGTCTGGGATAATAAATTTTCTCCCCACATTCAATGGTTTGCCCGGAGATGATCCAATAATGCATCTCAACCAATTCCACGACATCTGCATGACAACTAAGCCAACAAATGTTATTGAAGAGCAGATCAAGATAAGAGCATACAGGTTTATGCTGAAAGATACCACTTGGTCTTGGTATTACCATCGACCTTCTGGGTCTATAAACAACTGGGAGAGATTTCACAAGGAGTTTCTAAATAGGTACTTCCCAGTTAAGAAAGCTAATGTGCTGAAGAAAGAGATTGTCTAGGTAGAGCAGTGAGATAAGGAATCTTTGTATGATTACTTGGACCATTTCAAGGGGTTCTGTGTTAGCTGTCCCTTTCATGGTTATGAATCCGATGGCTTTGGTACTATTTCAATCTCAAGGGTTGTTGAATTCGGCAAGAAGAATGATTGATGTCGCCTGCGGTGGAAGCATTCTCAATATGACCCATGAGGACGCCATGGAGAAGCTACAAGATAAGGCAGAAAGTATTAGGAGCTTGGGAGGACTTACACTAATAGAGTGGTGAATTCCGCGAGTTTAGAGAATCTGGGCCTAGATAATGATATAGCCGAGATAAAAAAGATGTTTGCTAGTCTAGTGCCAAAGAGTGGACAACAATCAATGAGAGTTTGTGGAGTATGCTCGAGTCCATCTCACCACTCTGACCAATGACCGAGCTACAGGATGATGCAGTTGCTGAAGTTAATGTTGCGGGTGGATATGGACTTCCATGCCCTTGGAATGATAAAAAAAATAGAATAACTACAATCCAAGGTATAGAGATCAACTTGAGCAGCAACAAAGTTGGAGGCCTCGTGATCCTCAAACTAGTTCTGGATCATCTATTGCAGAGTTGCTAAATAATTTGACTACTCAATTCACAACTCATGTCCAAACTATGGAAGCAAGCATGAGGAAATTGGTCCAAACTCCCGAGGAGAGTAGAAAGAACATGGAAACACAATTTGAGCAGTTGGCATAGGCGGTATCTACTCTGGAAAAGAATCAATCGAATGCATTACCGTCTCAGACCGTAGTGAACCCAAACATAAGGAATGTCAGTGCCATGACGTTGAGGAGTCGTCGAAACTCGAAGAAAAAGTCAATTGATGAAGAAGAGTTCACAGCTAAAGAGAAAACAGGTCCGCACCCGCGCGCAGGACAGCGCGCCCGCACATTAGCCCATGCAAAGCCGCACGACCCGGCCTATGAGCAGCACGACCGCACCGTGGGCATTGGAGGAGGGCGCGACTGCACCCTAGCCCTGTGCGACCGCGCCACCCTTTCTAAAAATGAGTGCGACCGCGCCTTGGAGTCGCGTGACCATGCCAAGGAGGTATCGATTTTGTAACTTCATGCCCGCCCGCCGGACATGCGTGACCGCGCCCACCCTTCTGCAGACCTACGCGCCCGCATCATGGACCCACGCGATGACACCCCTACTTCTTCTGAAGATGCTCTTCCTTTACCACTAAACGCCAAGGAGAGTGATCCGGTTCCACCACTCGATGCCGAGAACGAGATAGATGATCCACATGGTAATTTCAAGTTGAGAGAGAGAAATAATATGCATCCGAACTTTCCACCACTCGAGAGTTTGAAACCCCCGACACCCTTTCTCGAAGCATTGAAATACACAAGGAGACCCGAGAACGATAAGGAGATTTTCGAGGCTTTCAGTAACTGCGAGGTAAACATCCCTTATCTCAAGCTAAGTAAGAGTATTCCTCGTTATCCAAATTTTTGTAGGAGCTATGCACGGTCAATAGGAAATAAAAGTTAAAGGGAGAACACAAGGTCGCGGTAAGTGAGAGAGTATCGGTTATTTTCCAAAAGTGTATGCCTAAGAAGTGCAATGATCCAGGTAATGTAAGTATTCCTTGTTGTATCGGTGATACTCATTTTCATAAAGCTATACTTGATTTGGGTGCTTTTATGAATGTGATTCCATACTCTCTATGTAATCATCTAGGATTAGGACCTTTGCATGAAACTAGTATAATAATTCAATTGGCTGATGGGTCCACTGTTTATCTTAGGGGAGTAGTTGAGAATATCTTGGTTATGGTTGGTAGGCTAGTCTTTCCTACCGACTTCTTTATGTTAGACATGGAGCATGATAGGCAAGTTGCGTCTATACGCTTAGGTAGACCTTTTATGAAAATTTGTTAGTTGATCTTTTTTTCTTTTTGCTAATTAAAATTTTGGGTTCTTTTCTTGTTTACCTTCGTCTCGGTTCCTTCTTCTCCTTCTTCCATAACCAGAGTTAAGAGAAGGACGAGATAGCAGGGCCCTATGGAGAATGTGGTAAGAAAACTATAATAGAGTCCGACCACAACCAACTAATACGATACTAAATATTCCCTCTTTTAAGATTTTTGAAATATTGAAATCTCGGATTAGCATTGGATCCATAGTTAACTCCTATTTATTAATAAAGCCAAAACTAAACTTTGTTGCCATTCTGCTTTCCTTTCCTATTCAAGTACGGACAACGCATAATCGAATAATTCCATAGTCAAAGGACTTGTCTATAACAGATTTTCTGTTATTCGTATTAACAACTACTACAGAGGGAATGTTTTTATGCGGTGCTAAAAAATTAATAACTATCTTTGTAGCTCCAGAATGTTTCAGTTTATGCTCCTACCTATTATCTGGATATACCAAGAAAGATGTACGGTCTAATGAAGCTACTAAGAAATATTTACTCATGGGTGGGGCAAGCTCCTCTATCCTAGTTCATGGTTTCTCTCGCGGTCATCGAGAATTAATTAAAGGACACAGATAGACTGGTAAAATAGCAGTAGCTATGAATACTATTCTTAATCAAAAAGGACAAAATGTAATATGTGTTATCCAAATAGTGGCCAAAAAAGAATAAGCCAGAAAACGCAATATGTGCCCCTGCTACACCTTCATTACTCCAAATACCGGGATCCGTTACCCCCCCTGTAATACTCCAACCTCGCCAGGAATTGGTTATTCAAAAAGGTCTAATGGGTAAGCTACATAAGCAATAAAATGACTTTCTTCTCCAGGAACAAGCTCGATGTGGTAGCATCGTCCTTTGTTATGGTCAAGGATGGTAAGCCCGTCGAGCTGCTTTATTTCATTTGATTACTCATGCTTATTCAAAAGCGTTATTATTTTTAGGCTCGGGCTCTATTATTCATTCTATGGAAACTATTGTTGGGTATTCTCCACATAGTAGTCAAAATATGATTTTTATGGAATGTTTAAAAAAACACGTGCCAATCATAATGACGACTTTTTTATTACGTACAGTTTCTCTTTCTGGTTTTCCACCTTTTGCTTGTTTTCGGTCCAAAGATGAAATTCTTAATGATACTTGGTTGTATTCACCTACTTTCGCAAGTATGACCTGACCCCACCCCATTACGTATGATGGAGTCAAAACGTTCCGACTTTAAGCAGTGGATCTCTTCTCTCAAGAAAAAAAAGATTGAACTAAAAATCTTTTCGGGAAATATCCATTTTCCTGGAAAACGGATAAAATATACCGACACAGGGGCATTTTGATCCCATCGGGAAGGGAAAAAAATCGAAACATTTGAAAAAGACTCTTTCGAAAATGAATTAATGATGGCTCTCTTTGTGGGTTCCCCTTTGAAGATGTGTCTCATACTTTCTTTAGTTGTCCATTAACTTTACTAGTGATTGCTATATTATAGAACTAGGTTCACCATACCTACCATATTCTCATATATGGGTCCTTTCATACCGACTTCAACAACTTCCTCAAGCATAATACTTGATCTAAAGAAATATGTTTCATTTGGCTTTATATCTCGCAATTTCAAAATAACATCATCTTTTGTCTTCCTTCTAGAAATCATTAGCCCTCAGACATGGCTTTTTTCCGGTCTCCAATTGAAAAATGTTTTTGATGAATGATTCCACCAACAGAAGCATCCAAAGGTCAAAGAGCTAAGAAAAAAATGTTTGTTGGAGAAAACCACCAGGATGGATTAAGATCAAATTTTATGCTTCTATTTCTCCACCGGGGGACACCAACATTGTCTGTATCTCTCAAAATGTTGACGCTCGTGATCTATTTCTAAGTCGCAGTAGAATCCCATCTACCACTCCTCCGAATGCACAAGCCACGTCAGCTATTTCTGCCCTCTAGGAGGCTTGCAATCAGTGGTTCACTAATATTATTCTCGAAGGTGATAATTTATCCCTGATTAATTGCATTAAGAAAATTTGACAAGTTCCTTATCAGAAATTACTATTGTTTGTGATATCTTTGCAACATTGTTGTTTTTTGCAGGTACTCAGGTTTACACTACTATCGGGAGACAAAACAAGCTGCATACATTGTTTCCGCTCCTTCTACAAGCACGGACGATGTCATTTACACTCGGGAGCATTTACATGAGGTCTTCGGGTATACTATACCTGATTTGTTTATCAGGATGGTGAGTTCTTCGTGTTCCTGGTTCAGGACAAGGACTCATCATTTATTCTCTTTGTTTAGTGGTATCATCCTGCTTGATGATGCGAGGTGGTCATCGTCTTAGGTGGCATCCCAGTGCTAGCCATGTAAAAAAGGGAGAATTCATCATATAAAAATTAACATTACAATATTTTTACCTTAACATTTTAAAAATATTACAAATATTTATTTATAATATAGTACGAATCTGGTTTGAGTGACACTTATAGTTTATACGATTTTCGCTGTCAAAATGAGTGCTTAAAGATCAGAACAAGCAAAAGATAATACAAACGGAGTCCCATTTTCTACATGGATATGAAGAGTCCAAAAAGATCCCATTTTGCTCAAGAAATTCAGAAGTGTCCATGAATTAACTTCAGTGTGTTTTTAAATGGTTGTACATGATTTTGTGTAACTATCCATGTACTTTTTTTAAAAATGTGCACGAGTATTTGTCATAAAAATGCATGGACATGTGTATTGGTCATAACTACATATTTTTGAGTCATTGTATATGGTTTATAAGTGATTATGCATATATTTTCAATGACGTCTTTTCTATTTTGTACTCATCAACACACAATAAGTTAATCAAAAGTGAAAATTTATTCTTTAAAAGTTACCTTTTGTTGCAAAAGGTTTATGAATCCACTAAGAGGGTTAAGAAAAAGTAACTTTTTTTGTATATTCGGTTTTCTTATTGTGTGCCTTTGGGCACACCATCTCAATAAAAATGCACTGAGTTATGGTCATAAAGTGCATGATTTCTTAATTGTTATGCATGGCTTATAGTTATAAGTGTACTTTTTTGTGAGTGATTGTGAATCTGATTTTCATCAAAAAAGTGCATGAGTTCTGGTCACAAATGTGCGATGCTTTTTGTAATGGAGTGTTTGTGTGATATGACTCAGATAAGTAGAAATTCATCTCATGTGATAAGACATTAGAGTATTTTGCACGATATTTCCGAGGTATAATTTTTCCACAAAATATCCTTGTGTTTAACCAGTTAACAGAACCGTCAATTTTTTAGAAAATATTAAAAAAACAAAAGAGGACCCCTCCCTCTTTGTCTCTCGGCTCTCTGGTTCAATATTTCCTCCTCTCATGACTTCTTTCATCATCCCCTATGCCTTTGTCATCCTCATTGTGCCATTAGACCGTTGGCGATTTGATGCTTCTTCAGCTATGCACTTTGCGACCGTCGGTGACGTCTACTCAATCTGTTCGAACTCCATTCAGGCGCCCCCTTCCCCCCTCCCCCCGCTTTAATGAAGACATGTACCATCTTCAACTACCAATATAAGGTTTCGTGTGATTTTTTGAATTGAGTCTTTTTATTTTGATTTTGCGATTCAGAGAGTCAGTTTTACATTTAGAAATTCAATTTTTTTCTGGATCTTGGGGTATCGGGCCTTTAACCCTTGCGATTCAGAGAGTCAGTTTTCCATTTAGACATGTATCATCTTCAACATCATAACCGATATTCAAGTTATGAATATCGGTTATGATGTTGGAAGAGGAACATATCAACAAGGAAATGCGGTGGTTTCTAGACTCCGGATGCAGCAATTAAATGACGGTAGATAGAAACTAGTTTATCAAGTTGAATGAGAGTTTCAGAGGCATTGTTAAGTTAGGAAATGACATTCACTTGCAATTGATTGGAAGAGGAGCTATTAAGATGAAGGTTGATGGGGTATGTCTTGTTATCAATGATGTATTTTTCATACGAGGTCTGACTACCAATCTTCTCAGCATTGGTCCAATATAGGAGAAAGGATTAGCATTTTTAATCCATCATGGAATTTGCAAAAAAATAATGATGAAAGAGGCTTGCTATTTCAGTCCAAAATGAATATTTATAGGATGTTTGTAGTACATTCTAGAAGGGTTGAAATTTCAGTAACATAATATCAATGCTTAGTGACTGAGGTATAAGAAGAGTTTGGCATAGAGGATTTGGCAATCTAGGATATGATGGGCTAATGGCTATGAAAAGCAAAGAAATTGTAGCTAGATTACATCGTCCAAAGTGAATGCTACCAGTTTACTCCACACGTTTAATTGGGAAACAAGGCATAAATTGATATGCACAGGATTCAGATGTCGATTCGTCTCGGATGTGGATCTAGATCGAGCACGTTCATCGGGTCGTTGATTGTGTTTGATTGTGTTTGAGAACTACAAAAAGAACGATAATGGATCGTTGAGGTGAGAGATAGGTCCGGGGTATCACCGATGTAAAAGAAGAGATAACTCAACTTCTAAATTGCATTCAACATGATTGTAAATGAAATATAAGTAGGCTATATATAGCCAAAGGAAACATTCCCAAAATCCTAATGGGCTTAGGTCGTACTCTAAGAATGGGCCGACCATTTTAAGCATAAGAAAGCACACACCCAAAATAGAATTAACTTAAATAGAAATAGTAAACTCAGTAACATTAAATAATATAATTAATTAAGTAAATTCGTCCAAGGTAGACGCCAAGGTAGGGTTCGTCTCACGTTCACCTCAGATTGGGTGATTGCAAGCCAGGATGCCTCCCTTAGAATCAAAGGGTCCCTGCTTTGAACTGGTAGGAGCAAGGGAGATCAAGCGTGTAGATTTCAAAGAGAGTATGGACTCTATGTAGGGCACAAGACTGACTCTAGACACCACAAAGTGTAATATGAAAAGCTCTGGAACTAGAGTGATCTTCTCTTCTGTCTTGGACACTGTTACAGCAATGACTGTCATCTTATATGGATAAACCGGTGACCCCTCGGGTTAAGGAAAAGTTGTTGACACCAAAATTGGGAAGTCTATCCCTTCAAACACGTCGGATGAGTCACCTCCGTAAGCATGGAAACGTCTAGTAACTCATCATTGGAATATTGATCAAAGTGTTGATCGCGTCGGTGTGCTAGGAATCTTTGCTGCTTCATCATAAAAGGACATATTTACAACGATCGGAGAATCAAACTTTGGCAACGTAGGAGGGCTACCATTCTCAGGCACACCATAAGTCGGTTTGGTCGATGTCATATGAATGGTTGATGTCACTACAGGGACATGTACAACCAGCAAGTCTGGTGCAATATGAACAAGCATGTCGGATGACATGATCATAGAATTCGGTGCCAGTGCAGAAGGAAGAGGTACACTGATGTGTGTTGTGGTGTGCTCAGGGGACCGCTGATAAGAGCAAAGAAATGTACGTTTATGGATGCGCCCAAGTGGACGTGAGGTGCTCGTTGCGGGTGACTGGGTTTGGATGAACTGTTGTCATCTTGACAGTCGATATATATCCGTTTTGTAAAAAGATTTGCGTCGATCCCAGAAGCATATTGCTCAGTCATGCCAAACACCAACTGACCCCATGGCTAAATAATCGTTAGGCGTTGGTACCACCTGTCATCATCAAAGTGATACCACCAGTCTTGAGCCTAGCCGGTGAAGAAAAGAATGGCCACCTCTAATAGCTCGAACTTATGGTAGTCAAGACTGCTAAAGCAGAACGGCATATGCTCGACCAAATCAATGAACACGTCAATATCATCATACCCAGCGAACCGTCAACGACGAACATCTGTGCCGGGTAGAATGTCATCATATAATATATATGAAAGCGGCGGGATCCAGTTTGGGTTGGACCATGGAACGCGCCTATACCGATAGGCCATGGATCGGTTGGGCTAAATGCGGGTCATGAAATATGTACCTTCAATATCCTCTCTTTTTATCACTCTCTTTTTTTTTTCTTTTTTTTTTGAATCACTAATCTTTTTTTTTTTTTCCTTTTGAAATCAACTACATTAAAAAAGGAAAAAACACCAAAGTATTTTTTTCTTTAATTCATTAATTGAAAACTGTGTAACTCCTAATCTTTTGTAAGTGTCTTGCTGTTTTAAAACTCCAAAGTGGTGGCTATTCGTTTTCAATAGTGACCGCCACAAGAAACCTTTGGATTTGCACTAAGGTTGTTGAGGAAGACGGACTGATATGGGTGGAAGGCGGTGCTAGACCATGATGGACGCCATGCTCGAAGGCGTCGCTGGGTAGGATCGCATTAGAAATCCGTTGAAGAATCATTGGCAGGCTCCTCAGTCACTTTAGCTGCTTCCAATAAACTCACTCTCATTGATGATTTCAGTAGAAAACTGTGGATATATTTCCTTGCTGAAAAAACTAGAGGCATTTGTGACTTTTAAGAAGTTTAAAAATCACTTGGGAAAAGAAGCAAATGCATCACTTGTTTGCTTGAGAACTGATATTATAGATGTGGAGAGTTTATGTCAAATGAATTACCTTATGTGATAACAATGGGATTAGGAGGCGGCTAATAACAGCTTTCACACTTCAGCAAAATGCTGATGCTAGAGGAAAAACAGAAGCATACTCAATATGGTCAGGTGCATGCTTGAAGATACAAAGGTTCCTAGTGTTTTCTGGCCAGAAGCTATAACTAGGTCAATTATGTTCTAAACAGAAGTTATACAATAATCAACAAAGACAAGACACCGTATGAGTTATGAATGGGGTCTTAACATTCAGTAGAGGAATTTAGGGTCTTTGGGTTCATTGTATAAGTCCATATCCATGACAAGGAAAGACATAAACTGGAAAGAAGAGCATCAAATGTGTTCTTCTTAGATTATCATCAGAATCAAAAGCTTACAGAGTTTATAATCCAGTAACTCAGAAAGTTATTAGAAGCACAGATGATGTCCTGGATGAATCAAGCGGGTGGAATTGGAGTTTTGATGAATGTTCTGGGAAACTGATATATCACGGGTGTGATGATGTGTATGAATCAGAGTTAGAAGGAATTACTGAGGAATCTACACCGTGCCTATTCCCTTAAACCATGAAGCTCCAATACTGAATACTACCATTCCGGTGAAAGCATGCCTGTCAAAAATGAATAAGAAGAAGACGCTACTGGTACTGATTTATTAGGCCTACACATTTATGGTCTAGGATCAACAAATTTGGGTCCTAGAATTCGTCAACTTCCATCAAACTTGTATGACTAAGATGTTGGTTATATATGATGGGAAATATGCAACGTATGATGGTGTATGTCAGTGATCCTCAAAACTTTGAGGAAGCATTTAAAGAGCTCAAATGGCAGGAAGCCATGCTAGTAGAGAACCAAGCCATTACAAAGAATAAAACATGGGAATTAACAGAACTCTCTCCTGGTGTCAAACCTATAGGTGTTAAGACTGAGATGACTGAGAAAGGAGTTGTAGACAAGTATATAAGGGTACTCACAACAATATAGAATTGTTTATCATGAAGTATTCACACCAATGGCAAGGTGGGATACTATTCAGACTCTTCTTGCATTAGCTGCTCATCAAGGATGGAAGGTATGTTAATTGGATGTTAGAAGTGCTTGTAAAACATATTCATTTTTGATCCTAAAATTTAACCTAGATCTCGCATGCAAATAATGAAATCAACACAACAAAACACGCAAGTTGTTTTACGCAGTTCGGACAAATAGTCCTACATCAGCGGGCCTCAGGATGAGAGCCATATCCACTATGCACAATCTCAAACAATACAGCAAGAGGAAGCAATCCTCACTTTATCAATCTAAACACACAAGACAAAGGCAAAGCAAGATCAAGAGGTAAGAACACTTCCTAATCGAGCCAAATACTCAGGGAGCGTGCCAGCAGGAGCCCTACGTTCCACCTCATGGATTTTCTGGAGTGAACACCGAACAAGGAAGGAGCCACCACCACCAAGAGAAGCACTAACCACCGTCGAGCCTTCGAGAGAGCTTGGCACGAGATCTACCAGAATCGCCACCCAATCGCATAAGGAGCGCCGCAGAGAACAACCAAGGAGATGCGTAGTGAAAGTGAGGAGTTAGTGTTTCAATACCCTAATATTCCAGCTTATATAATAAGCTCAACCGAACCCGGTTCAAACCGGTTCACTTAAACAACCAAGCTGGGCTGAACGGATGGGCTTCCTGGGCTTCTACACAAGAGCTGCCTTTGATTTGGGCCTCAAGACAATCACCGGCCCAAATTTACATAGCCTGATATAACACAAATTACATATAATCCTAACAATTTCCCTGCTAATTTGTCATTCTATGCAAAGCCCTAGTCCTTAGCTGTCTAATTCACCGCCATTGCATAGACCAGGGAGTGGATACAACTCTCTCCATCGTCGGCCTCATTACACCATCTCATTCAAGGAACATCCCCAAATGTGTAGAGAGTCCCTACAAAAATGAAATTTAACAACTGTCACAATCTTTGTACCAAAATCACCAGGGTTGTTATAATTTTAGCAACTACAATATGTTGCTGTTCTACCAAATCACGTATAAAATGAAGTCTAACATCTATATGTTTCGACCTTTCATGATAGACAGGGTCTTTGCATAAATACAAGCACTTTGACTATCAACAAATATAGTAGGAACATGAATAACAGACTGTATTTCATTCAGCAATCCAGAAAGCCATATAGCCTCCTTTGCAGCTTCAGTTACTGTGATATACTCAGCCTCAGTAGAGGACAAAGCAACCACAGACTGTTGCTGGGATTTCCAAGAGATCACATTTCCAGACCAAGTGAAATAATACGAAGTGGTCAATTTCTATTATCCTTATTACTTGCATAATCAGAATCCACATAGCCAATCATCATTTTTATTAGCATGTTCAGTATAGTAATCCAAGGTTCTTAGTCCCATTTATATATATTAGGGCATATTTCATCCTATTCCAATGACTTTCACCAGGATTAGACATAAATCGACTTCACACACTAATAGAAAAAGCCAAATCAGGTCGAGTACACAACATAGAATACATAATGGAACCCACAACAGCATCATAGGGAACTTTAGACATTCTATCTATGTCATTCTGACTAGAGGGACAGTCCTACTTAGTAAGAACAAGGTGCCCTCCTAAGGGTATGGATGTGGGCCTAGAATCCAACATATTAAATTTCTCTAAGACCTTTTCACATAATCTTTCTGAGATAACCACATGGTCTTATGTTTTCTATCCCTTATTATCCTAACACCTAAAATCATTTGAGATGGGCCTAAGTCCTTCATATCAAAGTACAATTTCAAGTCCTTTTTAACCGCAGTTATATGAACCTTAGAACTACTTATAATTAATATGTCATCCACATAGAGTAACACATACAAAGGATTGTTGGACTTAGCATTTTTAAAATATAGGCATGTATCACAACTGCTCCTAGTAAATCCTAATTTCCTCATACAAGAATCAAACTTAAGGTTACATTGTCTAGGGCTCTGTTTAAGTCCATAAATAGATTTCCTAAGTGAGCAAGCATGATTTGGATTAATCTTATCAATAAAACCCTTAGGTTGTTTCATATAGATGGTCTCATTTAGGTCACCATGAAGGAAAGCAGTTTTTACATCCATTTGTTCTAAATTTCAGTCAAACACAACACACATAGCAAGCAATAATCTCATGGTTTTGTATTTAACCAGATGAACAAATATATCATTATAATCCAGCCCCTCTCTTTGGGTAAAACCCTTAGCCACTAGTCTAGCTTTAAACCTAGGAGGATCCTTTTGACTATTTCCACTTTTTATTTTGTTTCATAGACTCAATTTCATAGAAAAAATACACATTTTAGCATGCTCAGAATTTGTTGATTGTTCATACGTATCAGGCACAAAAGCTTGATCAATGGAAGATGCGGAAATAAAAGCATAGTCAACAAGTCCTGATTTAGTAGCTAACCTAGTATCATGCTCAAAATTATTGGAAGAAAGCCACTTGTTTGGAATTCTAGTTCTAGGGGCCCCATCCCTAGTCAATTGGTAATTACTAGCGTCAACACCATCATTAGGCTCAGAATTAGCATGCAAGTCATGATCAACAGAATTATCAAAATTAGCATGCAAATAGGATGGTTCGATATTACTAGATTGCGTGTTACTAGAATATGCAAGAATAGAAGAAGTTTGAGAATTGTTTTCTTCCCCAGTTTCTCCCCCATAATGTTGTAATGCATGATCACTTTCTGGATTTTGGCCTCCATTATTGATGGGGCTATCAAAATTACTTCTCTCATTTGTGTAGTCACCATCTGACTCATTAGGAGTTAGAGTAATGCTACCCACATCTAGTACCTCTTCATTAGGCACTTCATGATTATTAGGAATATAGAACTGAGCAGTGTCGTTTGTATCATTTTCCATACTATGATTATGTGCATTCTCAAAAACAGGAGTTAGTTTCTTAAAGAGGAAATTAGTCTCATCAAATTTCACACTTCTAGAAACAATCATTTTGTAACCATGAGGCTGTATAACTAACAGTTTATAACCTTTAACCTATTCTAGGTAACCCAGCATAACACACTTTATAGCTCTAGGTTTCAATTTTCCTTGTGAAATCTGAGAATAAGCTGAGCACCCCAAAAGTCCTTAAATAACTAAGGTTGGGTTTTATGTTATTCCACATTTCATAAGGTGTCTTAAAACCTATAGTCATAGAGGGTGATCTATTACTAAGTATGCGGCTGTAACCACAACTTCACCCCATAGCACATGATTAAGGCCAGAACTGATTACCATACATCTAGTCTTATTTAGAAGTGTTCTATTCATTCTTTCTACTGTCCCATTCTGCTGAGGCGTTCCTGGGACAGTGAGATGCCTTTTAATCCCATTTTGAGTACAACAATCATTAAATTCCTTATTACAGAATTCTAACCCGTTATTAGTTCTTAAGCACTTAAGTTTTTTATTACATTCAGATTCAACCTTTAATTTCTAGTTTAAGAAAGCAGTAAAAGCATCACTCTTACTTCTAAGAAGAGTAACCCGTACCTTTCTAGAAAACTGATCTATAAAAGAGATAAAGTATCTCTTACCTCCCACAGTACTCACTTGGGAAGGACCCCACAGATCTGAATGCACATACTCAAGAGGGAAATTAGCAACATATGAAGATTTATTGAATGAGCTATTAGTCATTTTACCATATATGCAATTCTCACAAAAGATTAAGTTAACAGGTTTTTTAATCTATGATACCATGTTTATACAAGCTCTCTAGTCCTTTATTACCTATATGCCCTAACCTATTATGCCAGATTTTGGTTTGATCGAGGTTAAGATTAACACTAGACTTCATAAGGTTTAATTCAGGTGTAGCCATAACATGATATAAGCCTCCCTTCCTAATACCTTTAATAAGGGTGATTTGTTCTTTAATAATCTCCTTTATACCATTTTAGGTGTTAATCTTGAAGCCACGTTCATCAAATACAGATTCGGATATTATATTTCTCCTAAGTTCGGGTACCCATCTAACATTTGTAAGAACCCTAACCTTACCAGCATGCATATGTAATGGAACATTACCTATTCCCTTTATGTCTAGGGAACTATAATCTCCTAACATAACTTCACCTTCATTCAAACTTTTAAGTGAAGAGAAAACATGTCTAGAGGGCGTAGCATGCATAGTACAACCACTATCTAATATCCAATCATTAGCATTCACAGAATCTGAACACATAAGCATTTCAACACAAATCAACATCTCACAATCAAAGAAATCTTGAGACTCAAGCACAAAAGCAACATTACTCACAGATTTCTGAGATTCTTCTTTCTTTTTCTTATAACAATCCTTTATAAAATGCTCAGTTTACTACAGAAGAAGCATTTTTTCGTAGGGTCAGTATTATTAGCATTTGAGTCCTTTTTATTATTTTCCTTCTTGCCTTTAAAGTTCTTTTTATTCTGATTTCTGTTAATGAATAAAGCTTCACTTTTAGGACTATTCTTAACTTTGAATACTTTCAAGCATTCATTCTTTTCAGTTATAGCCTCAATTATCTTTATTTTAGTCAATGTTTCATTTCCATATTGAATAACATCTTTAAAATTGTCAAATTGAGCAGGCAAGGCATTAAGCAATAAGACAGCTTGGTGAGTTTCTTCTATTTTATCTTATCCA
Source organism: Phyllobates terribilis (assembly GCF_046119375.1). Lineage (NCBI taxonomy): Eukaryota > Metazoa > Chordata > Amphibia > Anura > Dendrobatidae > Phyllobates > Phyllobates terribilis. Next base: position 3,777 of record NW_027369025.1, on the reverse strand, counting down.
GATTGTCTTGTAGAGTTAAATTTGTATCCATTTTAAATGTGAATAATCTACACAATAAGGATATCCTAGATGGTAAAGACTTAGTCAGAAATAAAGCCTCTAAGGCTTCTCAAAGATCCTTAGAGGTGGTATAGTTAACTACCTGTCGTGCCACGTCATTAGAGAGACGTATCATAATTTCAGAATTAGCAATCTCATCCATTTCAAGCTTTCTATCATTAGAGGTCATAGCTGGATAATCTTGGGTCACATCCCTATAGCATTTCTCCTTAATAAGTATAGCTCTCATTTTGACTTGCCACATGGAGAAGTCCGACGAGCCATCAAACAGCTTCATACTAGTAATGTTGTCTTCCATGTCAAGAACAGTGGCTTAGTAAAAGTGAACTTATAAGATTTACACAGATAAACAACATCCAAACACAAGAAGCAACAACTAGGTAGACAAAACAGTGACTACCTAGGTATGTCTTGTTTTTATTAAGTATGTTGTACAACAATCAAGTTGTATTTGTACTTAGAAGCAAAAAACAAGATTTACTCAACACAACAGTGAGTCTCAACACAAGCCAAATATCGAGACTATATTCAGCAAGTCTCAATCAATCTGTCAGACGAGACAGAATAACAGTTCTTCTTTGAATAAAACCACACAACGTCACAGAGAAGCACATATTAAGATTACATTCAACAATAACTCACAGAAGAATCAAGGCATAGATCAAGATCTCAGTCCAGCATCAGAACAAGCACAAGATTTCCTAAACATGCAAATCTACAATCACACAAGATCGAGAAAAACACGAAATCAAGGAAACCTGGATCTGATACCAATTTGTAAATCAGATTCGTTTTCAATCCTAAAATTTGACCTAGATCTCGTATGCAAATAATTAAATCAACACAAACAAAACACGCAAGTTGTTTACGCAGTTCGGACAAATCGTCCTACATCTGCGGGCCTCAGGATGAGAGCCATATCAACTATGCACAACCTCCAACAAATACAGTAAGAGGAAGCAATGCTCAGTTTATCAAGCCAAACACATAAGACAAAGGCAAAGCAAGAACAAGAGGTAAGAACAATTCCTAATCGAGCCAAATACTCAGGGAGCGTGCCAGCAGGAGCCTTCCGTTCCACCTCATGGATTTTCTGGAGTGAACACCGAAAAAGGAAGGAGTCACCACCACCAAGAGAAGCACGAACCACCGTCGAGCCTTTGAGAACAAATCTTGACACGAGATTCCCAGAATCACCACCCAATCGCTTAAGGAGCGCCACAGAGAACAACAAAGAGAGCTGCGTAGTGAAAGTGAGGAGTTAGGGTTTCAATACCCTAATTCCAGCTTATATAATCAGCTCAACCGAACCCGGTTCAAACTGGTTCACTTAAACAACCAAGATGGGCTGAACGGATGGGCTTCCTGGGCTTCTAAACAAGAGCTGCCTTTGATTTGGGCCTCAAGACAATCACCGACCCAATTTTACATAGCCTGATATAATATAAATTACATATAATCATAACAATGCTCTTTTTACATTGGGATTTGAAAGAATAAGTATTCATTCAGCAACCTCCTGGTTTTGTAGTCAAAGAAGAAGAGACTAAAGTGTACAAACTCAGAAAAGCCTTATACGAGCTTAAGTAAGCTCTATGAACTTGGTATAGCAAGATTGAGAGTTACTTAATGGAGGCTGGATTTACTAGATATGCTTATGAACTTATCTTGTTTATAAAGATCCAGGGAGGAGATTATTGATTTGAGTCTTTATGTCCATGATCTGATGTACACCACCTATAGTACAACTCTTCTAGAGGAATTTAAGGTCACCATGAAAGAGTCGTTTGAGATGGCAGATCTTGGAGTGATGAAATGTTTTCTAGGAGTTGAAATACTTCAAGCAGTAAGAGGTATATTAATCGGTCAGAAGAAGTATATGAAAGACATGCTAGCAAGGTTCAAACTGGCATATTGTAATTTTGTGAAGCATCCAATGGCTCCAGGTGTAAAACTGGATATTGCTGGAGACAGGGTGCTAGTACATGCTGCAGAGTACAAGCAGTTGATCTGGAGTATAACATATTTGACAACAACTCGTCCTAATATAATGTATGCTGTATGCTTGCTTAGTAGATACATGGAGCGTCCTACTTGTTCTCGTTTAATGGCTGCAAAGAGAGTGCTTAGATATCTCAGAGGGACTTTGAGTTATGGTGTATGGTATAAGCATAACTTTCAAAGAGAAGAGCTTATAGGATTTAACGATAGAAACTATGCAGGAGATGTTTATGACAAGAAAAGTACAAGTGTGTGTTCTTCTTGCTTGGAGGAGATGTGTCATAGGTTTCCAAGAAGCAACCAGTAGTTACATTATCCAGAACTGAAGCTGAGTTTGTTACTGCTACTCATTGTGCAGCTCAATGCATTTGGTTGAGAAGAATCCTTGAGCAGATGAGCTGGAAAGCGAGTGTAAAAGAAGGTACTGTAATTCTGTGTGTCAAGTCTTCAACAATAACTCTCTAGGAATCCAGTCTTGCATGTAAGAAGTAAACATATTGATATCGGATTCCATTTTCTGAGACATTTAGTGAAGGATGAAATAGTTCAACTTGATTAGTGTGGAACTAAAGAACAGATGGCGGATATTATGACCAAGCCAGTCAAACTAGATGTGTTCGAAAATCTGAGGAAGATGCTAGACATGTGTGAACTCAGAACTGATGTTAAAGAGTTAAATATCGCAGCAGGATAAACTGAAGATTACTAAGGCTTCAGTTTAAGGGAGGATGTTAAACGCTGTTTTATATTTGTCTTCTAGCCGTTGTTAGAAATATTAATTAAGTTAATTTGTTTAAGTCATTTTCACCTTTTTAGAGTCACTCAAAGTCAGTTTTGTTGTACAAAAAAGGTGGGGAATAAATGGGGTGGTGATTTTGGATATTGATCGAATTGTGCGTACGGTTACACGAAATCCGTTCGAGTATAAGACAATTAAAGTTTTCTCTTGTTCTAGGCTAAGAGACAAGAGATAAAATTAGAGGTTTTTTTGTTGCGTTTGAAGTGTTAAACCAGAGATCGTGTTTCAATTAGATGACTGATTTTAATATCTCTTCCAATTTCCACAAAATGCCCTTTATATATGACTCGATTGGGGTGGTTAAAAAAATCATAAATTGGGAAAAACCATCAAAGAATACATTTGTGGTGTAACTGTACTATAAACTGCCCTCTAGTAGTTATGGAAGTTATTATCCCGAAGTCAGCAACTTCCAGAGTATATTCCATTCTCAAATTACTTAAGCAATTTTTTATCCTACAATCAGCAAACGGCGGGGTATAATCGAAAATTTATTTCCGCTTTCAAACAAACCAAAACCCCCTGCTTAAGTTCTAGTAAAGGCTATTAGGTTTTTCTTCTTATCACATTTCTCTATATGATCGGGTTCTTCGCTTTGCATCGAATTAAACCACATGCTCCACCGCTTGTGCGGGCCCCCATCAATTTGATAAATAACGCATCTGTACCGGTTTTCATTTCACATAAATTTCATAAAACGGGCTTTCTAGAGACCCCCAAGAACCAATCCTGCTTATTGATACGTTCCAGAAAACTCCACTTGAATCATTTTTCTTTTTTTACCGACAAAAACCCGCGCTCGAAATGAAATATCTTTCAAATAATTCCCGCAGGAGATCCGAAGCCATTTTTTTCTGATCCTTCGATAAAAAGATTCATTCTCTTCATAAAAAATAGGGGTAGGACATGTATTTTTA
>NW_027369024.1:0-45630 GCF_046119375.1 Phyllobates terribilis | reverse complement strand
ATATTACTGTTTGTGCATTTACAATATTCATTGATTTTTGCCATTGAAAAACGTCCAGAAATGTTTGAAGCTACTGACTGAATGAAAGGAGCTGGCATCTCACTCTCTTTGAATCTTCTTTATCATGCAAGGATTAACAGGAAAAAGCTAAAAATTTCAGAATTTCACCTTGCAATGTGGAGATATTACTGTTTGTGCATTTACAATATTCATTGATTTTTGCCATTGAAAAACATGTTTTTCATATACCAGAAATGTTTGAAGCTACTGACTGAATGAAAGGAGCTGGCATCTCACTCTCTTTGAATCTTCTTTATCATGCTAGGATTAACAGGAAAAAGCTAAAAATTTCAGAATTGCACCTTGCAATGTGGAGATATTACTGTTTGTGCATTTACAATATTCATTGATTTTTGCCATTGAAAAACATGTTTTTCATATACCAGAAATGTTTGAAGCTACTGACTGAATGAAAGGAGCTGGCATCTCACTCTCTTTGAATCTTCTTTATCATGCTAGGATTAACAGGAAAAAGCTAAAAATTTCAGAATTGCACCTTGCAATGTGGAGATATTACTGTTTGTGCATTTACAATATTCATTGATTTTTGCCATTGAAAAACATGTTTTTCATATACCAGAAATGTTTGAAGCTACTGACTGAATGAAAGGAGCTGGCATCTCACTCTCTTTGAATCTTCTTTATCATGCTAGGATTAGCAGGAAAAAGCAAAAAAATTCAGAATTGCACCGTGCAATGTGGAGATATTACTGTTTGTGCATTTACAATATTCATTGATTTTTGCCATTGAAAAACATGTTTTTCATATACCAGAAATGTTTGAAGCTACTGACTGAATGAAAGGAGCTGGCATCTCACTCTCTTTGAATCTTCTTTATCATGCTAGGATTAACAGGAAAAAGCTAAAAATTTCAGAATTGCACCTTGCAATGTGGAGATATTACTGTTTGTGCATTTACAATATTCATTGATTTTTGCCATTGAAAAACATGTTTTTCATATACCAGAAATGTTTGAAGCTACTGACTGAATGAAAGGAGCTGGCATCTCACTCTCTTTGAATCTTCTTTATCATGCTAGGATTAGCAGGAAAAAGCAAAAAATTTCAGAATTGCACCGTGCAATGTGGAGATATTACTGTTTGTGCATTTACAATATTCATTGATTTTTGCCATTGAAAAACATGTTTTTCATATACCAGAAATGTTTGAAGCTACTGACTGAATGAAAGGAGCTGGCATCTCACTCTCTTTGAATCTTCTTTATCATGCTAGGATTAACAGGAAAAAGCTAAAAATTTCAGAATTGCACCGTGCAATGTGGAGATATTACTGTTTGTGCATTTACAATATTCATTGATTTTTGCCATTGAAAAACATGTTTTTCATATACCAGAAATGTTTGAAGCTACTGACTGAATGAAAGGAGCTGGCATCTCACTCTCTTTGAATCTTCTTTATCATGCAAGGATTAACAGGAAAAAGCAAAAAATTTCAGAATTGCACCTTGCAATGTGGAGATATTACTGTTTGTGCATTTACAATATTCATTGATTTTTGCCATTGAAAAACGTCCAGAAATGTTTGAAGCTACTGACTAAATGAAAGGAGCTGGCATCTCACTCTCTTTGAATCTTCTTTATCATGCTAGGATTAACAGGAAAAAGCAAAAAATTTCAGAATTGCACCTTGCAATGTGGAGATATTACTGTTTGTGCATTTACAATATTCATTGATTTTTGCCATTGAAAAACATGTTTTTCATATACCAGAAATGTTTGAAGCTACTGACTGAATGAAAGGAGCTGGCATCTCACTCTCTTTGAATCTTCTTTATCATGCTAGGATTAACAGGAAAAAGCTAAAAATTTCAGAATTGCACCGTGCAATGTGGAGATATTACTGTTTGTGCATTTACAATATTCATTGATTTTTGCCATTGAAAAACATGTTTTTCATATACCAGAAATGTTTGAAGCTACTGACTGAATGAAAGGAGCTGGCATCTCACTCTCTTTGAATCTTCTTTATCATGCTAGGATTAGCAGGAAAAAGCAAAAAATTTCAGAATTGCACCTTGCAATGTGGAGATATTACTGTTTGTGCATTTACAATATTCATTGATTTTTGCCATTGAAAAACATGTTTTTCATATACCAGAAATGTTTGAAGCTACTGACTGAATGAAAGGAGCTGGCATCTCACTCTCTTTGAATCTTCTTTATCATGCTAGCATTAACAGGAAAAAGCTAAAAATTTCAGAATTGCACCGTGCAATGTGGAGATATTACTGTTTGTGCATTTACAATATTCATTGATTTTTGCCATTGAAAAACATGTTTTTCATATACCAGAAATGTTTGAAGCTACTGACTGAATGAAAGGAGCTGGCATCTCACTCTCTTTGAATCTTCTTTATCATGCTAGGATTAACAGGAAAAAGCTAAAAATTTCAGAATTGCACCGTGCACTGTGGAGATATTACTGTTTGTGCATTTACAATATTCATTGATTTTTGCCATTGAAAAACATGTTTTTCATATACCAGAAATGTTTGAAGCTACTGACTGAATGAAAGGAGCTGGCATCTCACTCTCTTTGAATCTTCTTTATCATGCTAGGATTAGCAGGAAAAAGCTAAAAATTTCAGAATTGCACCGTGCAATGTGGAGATATTACTGTTTGTGCATTTACAATATTCATTGATTTTTGCCATTGAAAAACATGTTTTTCATATACCAGAAATGTTTCAAGCTACTGACTGAATGAAAGGAGCTGGCATCTCACTCTCTTTGAATCTTCTTTATCATGCTAGGATTAGCAGGAAAAAGCTAAAAATTTCAGAATTGCACCGTGCAATGTGGAGATATTACTGTTTGTGCATTTACAATATTCATTGATTTTTGCCATTGAAAAACATGTTTTTCATATACCAGAAATGTTTGAAGCTACTGACTGAATGAAAGGAGCTGGCATCTCACTCTCTTTGAATCTTCTTTATCATGCTAGGATTAACAGGAAAAAGCTAAAAATTTCAGAATTGCACCGTGCAATGTGGAGATATTACTGTTTGTGCATTTACAATATTCATTGATTTTTGCCATTGAAAAACGTCCAGAAATGTTTGAAGCTACTGACTGAATGAAAGGAGCTGGCATCTCACTCTCTTTGAATCTTCTTTATCATGCTAGGATTAGCAGGAAAAAGCAAAAAATTTCAGAATTGCACCTTGCAATGTGGAGATATTACTGTTTGTGCATTTACAATATTCATTGATTTTTGCCATTGAAAAACATGTTTTTCATATACCAGAAATGTTTGAAGCTACTGACTGAATGAAAGGAGCTGGCATCTCACTCTCTTTGAATCTTCTTTATCATGCTAGGATTAGCAGGAAAAAGCTAAAAATTTCAGAATTGCACCGTGCAATGTGGAGATATTACTGTTTGTGCATTTACAATATTCATTGATTTTTGCCATTGAAAAACATGTTTTTCATATACCAGAAATGTTTGAAGCTACTGACTGAATGAAAGGAGCTGGCATCTCACTCTCTTTGAATCTTCTTTATCATGCTAGGTTTAGCAGGAAAAAGCAAAAAATTTCAGAATTGCACAGTGCAATGTGGAGATATTACTGTTTGTGCATTTACAATATTCATTGATTTTTGCCATTGAAAAACGTCCAATGTTTGAAGCTACTGACTGAATGAAAGGAGCTGGCATCTCACTCTCTTTGAATCTTCTTTATCATGCTAGGATTAACAGGAAAAAGCTAAAAATTTCAGAATTGCACCGTGCAATGTGGAGATATTACTGTTTGTGCATTTACAATATTCATTGATTTTTGCCATTGAAAAACATGTTTTTCATATACCAGAAATGTTTGAAGCTACTGACTGAATGAAAGGAGCTGGCATCTCACTCTCTTTGAATCTTCTTTATCATGCTAGGATTAGCAGGAAAAAGCAAAAAATTTCAGAATTGCACCGTGCAATGTGGAGATATTACTGTTTGTGCATTTACAATATTCATTGATTTTTGCCATTGAAAAACGTCCAGAAATGTTTGAAGCTACTGACTGAATGAAAGGAGCTGGCATCTCACTCTCTTTGAATCTTCTTTATCATGCTAGGATTAGCAGGAAAAAGCTAAAAATTTCAGAATTGCACCGTGCAATGTGGAGATATTACTGTTTGTGCATTTACAATATTCATTGATTTTTGCCATTGAAAAACATGTTTTTCATATACCAGAAATGTTTGAAGCTACTGACTGAATGAAAGGAGCTGGCATCTCACTCTCTTTGAATCTTCTTTATCATGCTAGGATTAGCAGGAAAAAGCTAAAAATTTCAGAATTGCACCTTGCAATGTGGAGATATTACTGTTTGTGCATTTACAATATTCATTGATTTTTGCCATTGAAAAACATGTTTTTCATATACCAGAAATGTTTGAAGCTACTGACTGAATGAAAGGAGCTGGCATCTCACTCTCTTTGAATCTTCTTTATCATGCTAGGATTAGCAGGAAAAAGCTAAAAATTTCAGAATTGCACCGTGCAATGTGGAGATATTACTGTTTGTGCATTTACAATATTCATTGATTTTTGCCATTGAAAAACATGTTTTTCATATACCAGAAATGTTTGAAGCTACTGACTGAATGAAAGGAGCTGGCATCTCACTCTCTTTGAATCTTCTTTATCATGCTAGGATTAACAGGAAAAAGCAAAAAATTTCAGAATTGCACCGTGCAATGTGGAGATATTACTGTTTGTGCATTTACAATATTCATTGATTTTTGCCATTGAAAAACATGTTTTTCATATACCAGAAATGTTTGAAGCTACTGACTGAATGAAAGGAGCTGGCATCTCACTCTCTTTGAATCTTCTTTATCATGCTAGGATTAACAGGAAAAAGCTAAAAATTTCAGAATTGCACCTTGCAATGTGGAGATATTACTGTTTGTGCATTTACAATATTCATTGATTTTTGCCATTGAAAAACATGTTTTTCATATACCAGAAATGTTTGAAGCTACTGACTGAATGAAAGGAGCTGGCATCTCACTCTCTTTGAATCTTCTTTATCATGCTAGGATTAGCAGGAAAAAGCAAAAAATTTCAGAATTGCACCTTGCAATGTGGAGATATTACTGTTTGTGCATTTACAATATTCATTGATTTTTGCCATTGAAAAACGTCCAGAAATGTTTGAAGCTACTGACTGAATGAAAGGAGCTGGCATCTCACTCTCTTTGAATCTTCTTTATCATGCTAGGATTAGCAGGAAAAAGCTAAAAATTTCAGAATTGCACCGTGCAATGTGGAGATATTACTGTTTGTGCATTTACAATATTCATTGATTTTTGCCATTGAAAAACATGTTTTTCATATACCAGAAATGTTTGAAGCTACTGACTGAATGAAAGGAGCTGGCATCTCACTCTCTTTGAATCTTCTTTATCATGCTAGGATTAGCAGGAAAAAGCAAAAAATTTCAGAATTGCACCGTGCAATGTGGAGATATTACTGTTTGTGCATTTACAATATTCATTGATTTTTGCCATTGAAAAACGTCCAGAAATGTTTGAAGCTACTGACTGAATGAAAGGAGCTGGCATCTCACTCTCTTTGAATCTTCTTTATCATGCTAGGATTAACAGGAAAAAGCAAAAAATTTCAGAATTGCACCTTGCAATGTGGAGATATTACTGTTTGTGCATTTACAATATTCATTGATTTTTGCCATTGAAAAACATGTTTTTCATATACCAGAAATGTTTGAAGCTACTGACTGAATGAAAGGAGCTGGCATCTCACTCTCTTTGAATCTTCTTTATCATGCTAGGATTAACAGGAAAAAGCTAAAAATTTCAGAATTGCACCGTGCAATGTGGAGATATTACTGTTTGTGCATTTACAATATTCATTGATTTTTGCCATTGAAAAACATGTTTTTCATATACCAGAAATGTTTGAAGCTACTGACTGAATGAAAGGAGCTGGCATCTCACTCTCTTTGAATCTTCTTTATCATGCTAGGATTAGCAGGAAAAAGCAAAAAATTTCAGAATTGCACCGTGCAATGTGGAGATATTACTGTTTGTGCATTTACAATATTCATTGATTTTTGCCATTGAAAAACGTCCAGAAATGTTTGAAGCTACTGACTGAATGAAAGGAGCTGGCATCTCACTCTCTTTGAATCTTCTTTATCATGCTAGGATTAGCAGGAAAAAGCTAAAAATTTCAGAATTGCACCGTGCAATGTGGAGATATTACTGTTTGTGCATTTACAATATTCATTGATTTTTGCCATTGAAAAACATGTTTTTCATATACCAGAAATGTTTGAAGCTACTGACTGAATGAAAGGAGCTGGCATCTCACTCTCTTTGAATCTTCTTTATCATGCTAGGATTAGCAGGAAAAAGCTAAAAATTTCAGAATTGCACCTTGCAATGTGGAGATATTACTGTTTGTGCATTTACAATATTCATTGATTTTTGCCATTGAAAAACGTCCAGAAATGTTTGAAGCTACTGACTGAATGAAAGGAGCTGGCATCTCACTCTCTTTGAATCTTCTTTATCATGCTAGGATTAACAGGAAAAAGCTAAAAATTTCAGAATTGCACCGTGCAATGTGGAGATATTACTGTTTGTGCATTTACAATATTCATTGATTTTTGCCATTGAAAAACATGTTTTTCATATACCAGAAATGTTTGAAGCTACTGACTGAATGAAAGGAGCTGGCATCTCACTCTCTTTGAATCTTCTTTATCATGCTAGGATTAGCAGGAAAAAGCTAAAAATTTCAGAATTGCACCTTGCAATGTGGAGATATTACTGTTTGTGCATTTACAATATTCATTGATTTTTGCCATTGAAAAACGTCCAGAAATGTTTGAAGCTACTGACTGAATGAAAGGAGCTGGCATCTCACTCTCTTTGAATCTTCTTTATCATGCTAGGATTAACAGGAAAAAGCTAAAAATTTCAGAATTGCACCGTGCAATGTGGAGATATTACTGTTTGTGCATTTACAATATTCATTGATTTTTGCCATTGAAAAACGTCCAGAAATGTTTGAAGCTACTGACTGAATGAAAGGAGCTGGCATCTCACTCTCTTTGAATCTTCTTTATCATGCTAGGATTAGCAGGAAAAAGCAAAAAATTTCAGAATTGCACCGTGCAATGTGGAGATATTACTGTTTGTGCATTTACAATATTCATTGATTTTTGCCATTGAAAAACGTCCAGAAATGTTTGAAGCTACTGACTGAATGAAAGGAGCTGGCATCTCACTCTCTTTGAATCTTCTTTATCATGCTAGGATTAACAGGAAAAAGTAAAAAATTTCAGAATTGCACCTTGCAATGTGGAGATATTACTGTTTGTGCATTTACAATATTCATTGATTTTTGCCATTGAAAAACATGTTTTTCATATACCAGAAATGTTTGAAGCTACTGACTGAATGAAAGGAGCTGGCATCTCACTCTCTTTGAATCTTCTGTATCATGCTAGGATTAACAGGAAAAAGCTAAAAATTTCAGAATTGCACCGTGCAATGTGGAGATATTACTGTTTGTGCATTTACAATATTCATTGATTTTTGCCATTGAAAAACATGTTTTTCATATACCAGAAATGTTTGAAGCTACTGACTGAATGAAAGGAGCTGGCATCTCACTCTCTTTGAATCTTCTTTATCATGCTAGGATTAGCAGGAAAAAGCAAAAAATTTCAGAATTGCACCGTGCAATGTGGAGATATTACTGTTTGTGCATTTACAATATTCATTGATTTTTGCCATTGAAAAACGTCCAGAAATGTTTGAAGCTACTGACTGAATGAAAGGAGCTGGCATCTCACTCTCTTTGAATCTTCTTTATCATGCTAGGATTAGCAGGAAAAAGCTAAAAATTTCAGAATTGCACCGTGCAATGTGGAGATATTACTGTTTGTGCATTTACAATATTCATTGATTTTTGCCATTGAAAAACATGTTTTTCATATACCAGAAATGTTTGAAGCTACTGACTGAATGAAAGGAGCTGGCATCTCACTCTCTTTGAATCTTCTTTATCATGCTAGGATTAGCAGGAAAAAGCTAAAAATTTCAGAATTGCACCTTGCAATGTGGAGATATTACTGTTTGTGCATTTACAATATTCATTGATTTTTGCCATTGAAAAACGTCCAGAAATGTTTGAAGCTACTGACTGAATGAAAGGAGCTGGCATCTCACTCTCTTTGAATCTTCTTTATCATGCTAGGATTAACAGGAAAAAGCTAAAAATTTCAGAATTGCACCGTGCAATGTGGAGATATTACTGTTTGTGCATTTACAATATTCATTGATTTTTGCCATTGAAAAACATGTTTTTCATATACCAGAAATGTTTGAAGCTACTGACTGAATGAAAGGAGCTGGCATCTCACTCTCTTTGAATCTTCTTTATCATGCTAGGATTAGCAGGAAAAAGCTAAAAATTTCAGAATTGCACCTTGCAATGTGGAGATATTACTGTTTGTGCATTTACAATATTCATTGATTTTTGCCATTGAAAAACGTCCAGAAATGTTTGAAGCTACTGACTGAATGAAAGGAGCTGGCATCTCACTCTCTTTGAATCTTCTTTATCATGCTAGGATTAACAGGAAAAAGCTAAAAATTTCAGAATTGCACCGTGCAATGTGGAGATATTACTGTTTGTGCATTTACAATATTCATTGATTTTTGCCATTGAAAAACGTCCAGAAATGTTTGAAGCTACTGACTGAATGAAAGGAGCTGGCATCTCACTCTCTTTGAATCTTCTTTATCATGCTAGGATTAGCAGGAAAAAGCAAAAAATTTCAGAATTGCACCGTGCAATGTGGAGATATTACTGTTTGTGCATTTACAATATTCATTGATTTTTGCCATTGAAAAACGTCCAGAAATGTTTGAAGCTACTGACTGAATGAAAGGAGCTGGCATCTCACTCTCTTTGAATCTTCTTTATCATGCTAGGATTAACAGGAAAAAGCAAAAAATTTCAGAATTGCACCTTGCAATGTGGAGATATTACTGTTTGTGCATTTACAATATTCATTGATTTTTGCCATTGAAAAACATGTTTTTCATATACCAGAAATGTTTGAAGCTACTGACTGAATGAAAGGAGCTGGCATCTCACTCTCTTTGAATCTTCTTTATCATGCTAGGATTAACAGGAAAAAGCTAAAAATTTCAGAATTGCACCGTGCAATGTGGAGATATTACTGTTTGTGCATTTACAATATTCATTGATTTTTGCCATTGAAAAACATGTTTTTCATATACCAGAAATGTTTGAAGCTACTGACTGAATGAAAGGAGCTGGCATCTCACTCTCTTTGAATCTTCTTTATCATGCTAGGATTAACAGGAAAAAGCTAAAAATTTCAGAATTGCACCATGCAATGTGGAGATATTACTGTTTGTGCATTTACAATATTCATTGATTTTTGCCATTGAAAAACATGTTTTTCATATACCAGAAATGTTTGAAGCTACTGACTGAATGAAAGGAGCTGGCATCTCACTCTCTTTGAATCTTCTTTATCATGCTAGGATTAGCAGGAAAAAGCTAAAAATTTCAGAATTGCACCGTGCAATGTGGAGATATTACTGTTTGTGCATTTACAATATTCATTGATTTTTGCCATTGAAAAACATGTTTTTCATATACCAGAAATGTTTGAAGCTACTGACTGAATGAAAGGAGCTGGCATCTCACTCTCTTTGAATCTTCTTTATCATGCTAGGTTTAGCAGGAAAAAGCAAAAAATTTCAGAATTGCACAGTGCAATGTGGAGATATTACTGTTTGTGCATTTACAATATTCATTGATTTTTGCCATTGAAAAACGTCCAATGTTTGAAGCTACTGACTGAATGAAAGGAGCTGGCATCTCACTCTCTTTGAATCTTCTTTATCATGCTAGGATTAACAGGAAAAAGCTAAAAATTTCAGAATTGCACCGTGCAATGTGGAGATATTACTGTTTGTGCATTTACAATATTCATTGATTTTTGCCATTGAAAAACATGTTTTTCATATACCAGAAATGTTTGAAGCTACTGACTGAATGAAAGGAGCTGGCATCTCACTCTCTTTGAATCTTCTTTATCATGCTAGGATTAGCAGGAAAAAGCAAAAAATTTCAGAATTGCACCGTGCAATGTGGAGATATTACTGTTTGTGCATTTACAATATTCATTGATTTTTGCCATTGAAAAACGTCCAGAAATGTTTGAAGCTACTGACTGAATGAAAGGAGCTGGCATCTCACTCTCTTTGAATCTTCTTTATCATGCTAGGATTAGCAGGAAAAAGCTAAAAATTTCAGAATTGCACCTTGCAATGTGGAGATATTACTGTTTGTGCATTTACAATATTCATTGATTTTTGCCATTGAAAAACATGTTTTTCATATACCAGAAATGTTTGAAGCTACTGACTGAATGAAAGGAGCTGGCATCTCACTCTCTTTGAATCTTCTTTATCATGCTAGGATTAGCAGGAAAAAGCTAAAAATTTCAGAATTGCACCGTGCAATGTGGAGATATTACTGTTTGTGCATTTACAATATTCATTGATTTTTGCCATTGAAAAACATGTTTTTCATATACCAGAAATGTTTGAAGCTACTGACTGAATGAAAGGAGCTGGCATCTCACTCTCTTTGAATCTTCTTTATCATGCTAGGATTAACAGGAAAAAGCAAAAAATTTCAGAATTGCACCGTGCAATGTGGAGATATTACTGTTTGTGCATTTACAATATTCATTGATTTTTGCCATTGAAAAACATGTTTTTCATATACCAGAAATGTTTGAAGCTACTGACTGAATGAAAGGAGCTGGCATCTCACTCTCTTTGAATCTTCTTTATCATGCTAGGATTAACAGGAAAAAGCTAAAAATTTCAGAATTGCACCTTGCAATGTGGAGATATTACTGTTTGTGCATTTACAATATTCATTGATTTTTGCCATTGAAAAACATGTTTTTCATATACCAGAAATGTTTGAAGCTACTGACTGAATGAAAGGAGCTGGCATCTCACTCTCTTTGAATCTTCTTTATCATGCTAGGATTAGCAGGAAAAAGCAAAAAATTTCAGAATTGCACCTTGCAATGTGGAGATATTACTGTTTGTGCATTTACAATATTCATTGATTTTTGCCATTGAAAAACGTCCAGAAATGTTTGAAGCTACTGACTGAATGAAAGGAGCTGGCATCTCACTCTCTTTGAATCTTCTTTATCATGCTAGGATTAGCAGGAAAAAGCTAAAAATTTCAGAATTGCACCGTGCAATGTGGAGATATTACTGTTTGTGCATTTACAATATTCATTGATTTTTGCCATTGAAAAACATGTTTTTCATATACCAGAAATGTTTGAAGCTACTGACTGAATGAAAGGAGCTGGCATCTCACTCTCTTTGAATCTTCTTTATCATGCTAGGATTAGCAGGAAAAAGCAAAAAATTTCAGAATTGCACCGTGCAATGTGGAGATATTACTGTTTGTGCATTTACAATATTCATTGATTTTTGCCATTGAAAAACGTCCAGAAATGTTTGAAGCTACTGACTGAATGAAAGGAGCTGGCATCTCACTCTCTTTGAATCTTCTTTATCATGCTAGGATTAACAGGAAAAAGCAAAAAATTTCAGAATTGCACCTTGCAATGTGGAGATATTACTGTTTGTGCATTTACAATATTCATTGATTTTTGCCATTGAAAAACATGTTTTTCATATACCAGAAATGTTTGAAGCTACTGACTGAATGAAAGGAGCTGGCATCTCACTCTCTTTGAATCTTCTTTATCATGCTAGGATTAACAGGAAAAAGCTAAAAATTTCAGAATTGCACCGTGCAATGTGGAGATATTACTGTTTGTGCATTTACAATATTCATTGATTTTTGCCATTGAAAAACATGTTTTTCATATACCAGAAATGTTTGAAGCTACTGACTGAATGAAAGGAGCTGGCATCTCACTCTCTTTGAATCTTCTTTATCATGCTAGGATTAGCAGGAAAAAGCAAAAAATTTCAGAATTGCACCGTGCAATGTGGAGATATTACTGTTTGTGCATTTACAATATTCATTGATTTTTGCCATTGAAAAACGTCCAGAAATGTTTGAAGCTACTGACTGAATGAAAGGAGCTGGCATCTCACTCTCTTTGAATCTTCTTTATCATGCTAGGATTAGCAGGAAAAAGCTAAAAATTTCAGAATTGCACCGTGCAATGTGGAGATATTACTGTTTGTGCATTTACAATATTCATTGATTTTTGCCATTGAAAAACATGTTTTTCATATACCAGAAATGTTTGAAGCTACTGACTGAATGAAAGGAGCTGGCATCTCACTCTCTTTGAATCTTCTTTATCATGCTAGGATTAGCAGGAAAAAGCTAAAAATTTCAGAATTGCACCTTGCAATGTGGAGATATTACTGTTTGTGCATTTACAATATTCATTGATTTTTGCCATTGAAAAACGTCCAGAAATGTTTGAAGCTACTGACTGAATGAAAGGAGCTGGCATCTCACTCTCTTTGAATCTTCTTTATCATGCTAGGATTAACAGGAAAAAGCTAAAAATTTCAGAATTGCACCGTGCAATGTGGAGATATTACTGTTTGTGCATTTACAATATTCATTGATTTTTGCCATTGAAAAACATGTTTTTCATATACCAGAAATGTTTGAAGCTACTGACTGAATGAAAGGAGCTGGCATCTCACTCTCTTTGAATCTTCTTTATCATGCTAGGATTAGCAGGAAAAAGCTAAAAATTTCAGAATTGCACCTTGCAATGTGGAGATATTACTGTTTGTGCATTTACAATATTCATTGATTTTTGCCATTGAAAAACGTCCAGAAATGTTTGAAGCTACTGACTGAATGAAAGGAGCTGGCATCTCACTCTCTTTGAATCTTCTTTATCATGCTAGGATTAACAGGAAAAAGCTAAAAATTTCAGAATTGCACCGTGCAATGTGGAGATATTACTGTTTGTGCATTTACAATATTCATTGATTTTTGCCATTGAAAAACGTCCAGAAATGTTTGAAGCTACTGACTGAATGAAAGGAGCTGGCATCTCACTCTCTTTGAATCTTCTTTATCATGCTAGGATTAGCAGGAAAAAGCAAAAAATTTCAGAATTGCACCGTGCAATGTGGAGATATTACTGTTTGTGCATTTACAATATTCATTGATTTTTGCCATTGAAAAACGTCCAGAAATGTTTGAAGCTACTGACTGAATGAAAGGAGCTGGCATCTCACTCTCTTTGAATCTTCTTTATCATGCTAGGATTAACAGGAAAAAGTAAAAAATTTCAGAATTGCACCTTGCAATGTGGAGATATTACTGTTTGTGCATTTACAATATTCATTGATTTTTGCCATTGAAAAACATGTTTTTCATATACCAGAAATGTTTGAAGCTACTGACTGAATGAAAGGAGCTGGCATCTCACTCTCTTTGAATCTTCTGTATCATGCTAGGATTAACAGGAAAAAGCTAAAAATTTCAGAATTGCACCGTGCAATGTGGAGATATTACTGTTTGTGCATTTACAATATTCATTGATTTTTGCCATTGAAAAACATGTTTTTCATATACCAGAAATGTTTGAAGCTACTGACTGAATGAAAGGAGCTGGCATCTCACTCTCTTTGAATCTTCTTTATCATGCTAGGATTAGCAGGAAAAAGCAAAAAATTTCAGAATTGCACCGTGCAATGTGGAGATATTACTGTTTGTGCATTTACAATATTCATTGATTTTTGCCATTGAAAAACGTCCAGAAATGTTTGAAGCTACTGACTGAATGAAAGGAGCTGGCATCTCACTCTCTTTGAATCTTCTTTATCATGCTAGGATTAGCAGGAAAAAGCTAAAAATTTCAGAATTGCACCGTGCAATGTGGAGATATTACTGTTTGTGCATTTACAATATTCATTGATTTTTGCCATTGAAAAACATGTTTTTCATATACCAGAAATGTTTGAAGCTACTGACTGAATGAAAGGAGCTGGCATCTCACTCTCTTTGAATCTTCTTTATCATGCTAGGATTAGCAGGAAAAAGCTAAAAATTTCAGAATTGCACCTTGCAATGTGGAGATATTACTGTTTGTGCATTTACAATATTCATTGATTTTTGCCATTGAAAAACGTCCAGAAATGTTTGAAGCTACTGACTGAATGAAAGGAGCTGGCATCTCACTCTCTTTGAATCTTCTTTATCATGCTAGGATTAACAGGAAAAAGCTAAAAATTTCAGAATTGCACCGTGCAATGTGGAGATATTACTGTTTGTGCATTTACAATATTCATTGATTTTTGCCATTGAAAAACATGTTTTTCATATACCAGAAATGTTTGAAGCTACTGACTGAATGAAAGGAGCTGGCATCTCACTCTCTTTGAATCTTCTTTATCATGCTAGGATTAGCAGGAAAAAGCTAAAAATTTCAGAATTGCACCTTGCAATGTGGAGATATTACTGTTTGTGCATTTACAATATTCATTGATTTTTGCCATTGAAAAACGTCCAGAAATGTTTGAAGCTACTGACTGAATGAAAGGAGCTGGCATCTCACTCTCTTTGAATCTTCTTTATCATGCTAGGATTAACAGGAAAAAGCTAAAAATTTCAGAATTGCACCGTGCAATGTGGAGATATTACTGTTTGTGCATTTACAATATTCATTGATTTTTGCCATTGAAAAACGTCCAGAAATGTTTGAAGCTACTGACTGAATGAAAGGAGCTGGCATCTCACTCTCTTTGAATCTTCTTTATCATGCTAGGATTAGCAGGAAAAAGCAAAAAATTTCAGAATTGCACCGTGCAATGTGGAGATATTACTGTTTGTGCATTTACAATATTCATTGATTTTTGCCATTGAAAAACGTCCAGAAATGTTTGAAGCTACTGACTGAATGAAAGGAGCTGGCATCTCACTCTCTTTGAATCTTCTTTATCATGCTAGGATTAACAGGAAAAAGCAAAAAATTTCAGAATTGCACCTTGCAATGTGGAGATATTACTGTTTGTGCATTTACAATATTCATTGATTTTTGCCATTGAAAAACATGTTTTTCATATACCAGAAATGTTTGAAGCTACTGACTGAATGAAAGGAGCTGGCATCTCACTCTCTTTGAATCTTCTTTATCATGCTAGGATTAACAGGAAAAAGCTAAAAATTTCAGAATTGCACCGTGCAATGTGGAGATATTACTGTTTGTGCATTTACAATATTCATTGATTTTTGCCATTGAAAAACATGTTTTTCATATACCAGAAATGTTTGAAGCTACTGACTGAATGAAAGGAGCTGGCATCTCACTCTCTTTGAATCTTCTTTATCATGCTAGGATTAACAGGAAAAAGCTAAAAATTTCAGAATTGCACCATGCAATGTGGAGATATTACTGTTTGTGCATTTACAATATTCATTGATTTTTGCCATTGAAAAACATGTTTTTCATATACCAGAAATGTTTGAAGCTACTGACTGAATGAAAGGAGCTGGCATCTCACTCTCTTTGAATCTTCTTTATCATGCTAGGATTAGCAGGAAAAAGCAAAAAATTTCAGAATTGCACCTTGCAATGTGGAGATATTACTGTTTGTGCATTTACAATATTCATTGATTTTTGCCATTGAAAAACATGTTTTTCATATACCAGAAATGTTTGAAGCTACTGACTGAATGAAAGGAGCTGGCATCTCACTCTCTTTGAATCTTCTTTATCATGCTAGGATTAACAGGAAAAAGCTAAAAATTTCAGAATTGCACCGTGCAATATGGAGATATTACTGTTTGTGCATTTACAATATTCATTGATTTTTGCCATTGAAAAACATGTTTTTCATATACCAGAAATGTTTGAAGCTACTGACTGAATGAAAGGAGCTGGCATCTCACTCTCTTTGAATCTTCTTTATCATGCTAGGATTAACAGGAAAAAGCTAAAAATTTCAGAATTGCACCGTGCAATGTGGAGATATTACTGTTTGTGCATTTACAATATTCATTGATTTTTGCCATTGAAAAACATGTTTTTCATATACCAGAAATGTTTGAAGCTACTGACTGAATGAAAGGAGCTGGCATCTCACTCTCTTTGAATCTTCTTTATCATGCTAGGATTAGCAGGAAAAAGCTAAAAATTTCAGAATTGCACCGTGCAATGTGGAGATATTACTGTTTGTGCATTTACAATATTCATTGATTTTTGCCATTGAAAAACATGTTTTTCATATACCAGAAATGTTTGAAGCTACTGACTGAATGAAAGGAGCTGGCATCTCACTCTCTTTGAATCTTCTTTATCATGCTAGGATTAGCAGGAAAAAGCTAAAAATTTCAGAATTGCACCGTGCAATGTGGAGATATTACTGTTTGTGCATTTACAATATTCATTGATTTTTGCCATTGAAAAACATGTTTTTCATATACCAGAAATGTTTGAAGCTACTGACTGAATGAAAGGAGCTGGCATCTCACTCTCTTTGAATCTTCTTTATCATGCTAGGATTAACAGGAAAAAGCTAAAAATTTCAGAATTGCACCGTGCAATGTGGAGATATTACTGTTTGTGCATTTACAATATTCATTGATTTTTGCCATTGAAAAACGTCCAGAAATGTTTGAAGCTACTGACTGAATGAAAGGAGCTGGCATCTCACTCTCTTTGAATCTTCTTTATCATGCTAGGATTAGCAGGAAAAAGCAAAAAATTTCAGAATTGCACCGTGCAATGTGGAGATATTACTGTTTGTGCATTTACAATATTCATTGATTTTTGCCATTGAAAAACATGTTTTTCATATACCAGAAATGTTTGAAGCTACTGACTGAATGAAAGGAGCTGGCATCTCACTCTCTTTGAATCTTCTTTATCATGCTAGGATTAGCAGGAAAAAGCTAAAAATTTCAGAATTGCACCGTGCAATGTGGAGATATTACTGTTTGTGCATTTACAATATTCATTGATTTTTGCCATTGAAAAACATGTTTTTCATATACCAGAAATGTTTGAAGCTACTGACTGAATGAAAGGAGCTGGCATCTCACTCTCTTTGAATCTTCTTTATCATGCTAGGATTAGCAGGAAAAAGCAAAAAATTTCAGAATTGCACCGTGCAATGTGGAGATATTACTGTTTGTGCATTTACAATATTCATTGATTTTTGCCATTGAAAAACGTCCAATGTTTGAAGCTACTGACTGAATGAAAGGAGCTGGCATCTCACTCTCTTTGAATCTTCTTTATCATGCTAGGATTAACAGGAAAAAGCTAAAAATTTCAGAATTGCACCGTGCAATGTGGAGATATTACTGTTTGTGCATTTACAATATTCATTGATTTTTGCCATTGAAAAACATGTTTTTCATATACCAGAAATGTTTGAAGCTACTGACTGAATGAAAGGAGCTGGCATCTCACTCTCTTTGAATCTTCTTTATCATGCTAGGATTAGCAGGAAAAAGCAAAAAATTTCAGAATTGCACCGTGCAATGTGGAGATATTACTGTTTGTGCATTTACAATATTCATTGATTTTTGCCATTGAAAAACGTCCAGAAATGTTTGAAGCTACTGACTGAATGAAAGGAGCTGGCATCTCACTCTCTTTGAATCTTCTTTATCATGCTAGGATTAGCAGGAAAAAGCTAAAAATTTCAGAATTGCACCGTGCAATGTGGAGATATTACTGTTTGTGCATTTACAATATTCATTGATTTTTGCCATTGAAAAACATGTTTTTCATATACCAGAAATGTTTGAAGCTACTGACTGAATGAAAGGAGCTGGCATCTCACTCTCTTTGAATCTTCTTTATCATGCTAGGATTAGCAGGAAAAAGCTAAAAATTTCAGAATTGCACCTTGCAATGTGGAGATATTACTGTTTGTGCATTTACAATATTCATTGATTTTTGCCATTGAAAAACATGTTTTTCATATACCAGAAATGTTTGAAGCTACTGACTGAATGAAAGGAGCTGGCATCTCACTCTCTTTGAATCTTCTTTATCATGCTAGGATTAGCAGGAAAAAGCTAAAAATTTCAGAATTGCACCGTGCAATGTGGAGATATTACTGTTTGTGCATTTACAATATTCATTGATTTTTGCCATTGAAAAACATGTTTTTCATATACCAGAAATGTTTGAAGCTACTGACTGAATGAAAGGAGCTGGCATCTCACTCTCTTTGAATCTTCTTTATCATGCTAGGATTAACAGGAAAAAGCAAAAAATTTCAGAATTGCACCGTGCAATGTGGAGATATTACTGTTTGTGCATTTACAATATTCATTGATTTTTGCCATTGAAAAACATGTTTTTCATATACCAGAAATGTTTGAAGCTACTGACTGAATGAAAGGAGCTGGCATCTCACTCTCTTTGAATCTTCTTTATCATGCTAGGATTCACAGGAAAAAGCTAAAAATTTCAGAATTGCACCTTGCAATGTGGAGATATTACTGTTTGTGCATTTACAATATTCATTGATTTTTGCCATTGAAAAACATGTTTTTCATATACCAGAAATGTTTGAAGCTACTGACTGAATGAAAGGAGCTGGCATCTCACTCTCTTTGAATCTTCTTTATCATGCTAGGATTAGCAGGAAAAAGCAAAAAATTTCAGAATTGCACCTTGCAATGTGGAGATATTACTGTTTGTGCATTTACAATATTCATTGATTTTTGCCATTGAAAAACGTCCAGAAATGTTTGAAGCTACTGACTGAATGAAAGGAGCTGGCATCTCACTCTCTTTGAATCTTCTTTATCATGCTAGGATTAGCAGGAAAAAGCTAAAAATTTCAGAATTGCACCGTGCAATGTGGAGATATTACTGTTTGTGCATTTACAATATTCATTGATTTTTGCCATTGAAAAACATGTTTTTCATATACCAGAAATGTTTGAAGCTACTGACTGAATGAAAGGAGCTGGCATCTCACTCTCTTTGAATCTTCTTTATCATGCTAGGATTAGCAGGAAAAAGCAAAAAATTTCAGAATTGCACCGTGCAATGTGGAGATATTACTGTTTGTGCATTTACAATATTCATTGATTTTTGCCATTGAAAAACGTCCAGAAATGTTTGAAGCTACTGACTGAATGAAAGGAGCTGGCATCTCACTCTCTTTGAATCTTCTTTATCATGCTAGGATTAACAGGAAAAAGCAAAAAATTTCAGAATTGCACCTTGCAATGTGGAGATATTACTGTTTGTGCATTTACAATATTCATTGATTTTTGCCATTGAAAAACATGTTTTTCATATACCAGAAATGTTTGAAGCTACTGACTGAATGAAAGGAGCTGGCATCTCACTCTCTTTGAATCTTCTTTATCATGCTAGGATTAACAGGAAAAAGCTAAAAATTTCAGAATTGCACCGTGCAATGTGGAGATATTACTGTTTGTGCATTTACAATATTCATTGATTTTTGCCATTGAAAAACATGTTTTTCATATACCAGAAATGTTTGAAGCTACTGACTGAATGAAAGGAGCTGGCATCTCACCCTCTTTGAATCTTCTTTATCATGCTAGGATTAGCAGGAAAAAGCAAAAAATTTCAGAATTGCACCGTGCAATGTGGAGATATTACTGTTTGTGCATTTACAATATTCATTGATTTTTGCCATTGAAAAACGTCCAGAAATGTTTGAAGCTACTGACTGAATGAAAGGAGCTGGCATCTCACTCTCTTTGAATCTTCTTTATCATGCTAGGATTAGCAGGAAAAAGCTAAAAATTTCAGAATTGCACCGTGCAATGTGGAGATATTACTGTTTGTGCATTTACAATATTCATTGATTTTTGCCATTGAAAAACATGTTTTTCATATACCAGAAATGTTTGAAGCTACTGACTGAATGAAAGGAGCTGGCATCTCACTCTCTTTGAATCTTCTTTATCATGCTAGGATTAGCAGGAAAAAGCTAAAAATTTCAGAATTGCACCTTGCAATGTGGAGATATTACTGTTTGTGCATTTACAATATTCATTGATTTTTGCCATTGAAAAACATGTTTTTCATATACCAGAAATGTTTGAAGCTACTGACTGAATGAAAGGAGCTGGCATCTCACTCTCTTTGAATCTTCTTTATCATGCTAGGATTAGCAGGAAAAAGCTAAAAATTTCAGAATTGCACCGTGCAATGTGGAGATATTACTGTTTGTGCATTTACAATATTCATTGATTTTTGCCATTGAAAAACATGTTTTTCATATACCAGAAATGTTTGAAGCTACTGAATGAATGAAAGGAGCTGGCATCTCACTCTCTTTGAATCTTCTTTATCATGCTAGGATTAACAGGAAAAAGCAAAAAATTTCAGAATTGCACCATGCAATGTGGAGATATTACTGTTTGTGCATTTACAATATTCATTGATTTTTGCCATTGAAAAACATGTTTTTCATATACCAGAAATGTTTGAAGCTACTGACTGAACGAAAGGAGCTGGCATCTCACTCTCTTTGAATCTTCTTTATCATGCTAGGATTAACAGGAAAAAGCAAAAAATTTCAGAATTGCACCTTGCAATGTGGAGATATTACTGTTTGTGCATTTACAATATTCATTGATTTTTGCCATTGAAAAACATGTTTTTCATATACCAGAAATGTTTGAAGCTACTGACTGAATGAAAGGAGCTGGCATCTCACTCTCTTTGAATCTTCTTTATCATGCTAGGATTAGCAGGAAAAAGCAAAAAATTTCAGAATTGCACCTTGCAATGTGGAGATATTACTGTTTGTGCATTTACAATATTCATTGATTTTTGCCATTGAAAAACGTCCAGAAATGTTTGAAGCTACTGACTGAATGAAAGGAGCTGGCATCTCACTCTCTTTGAATCTTCATCATGCTAGGATTAGCAGGAAAAAGCTAAAAATTTCAGAATTGCACCGTGCAATGTGGAGATATTACTGTTTGTGCATTTACAATATTCATTGATTTTTGCCATTGAAAAACATGTTTTTCATATACCAGAAATGTTTGAAGCTACTGACTGAATGAAAGGAGCTGGCATCTCACTCTCTTTGAATCTTCTTTATCATGCTAGGATTAGCAGGAAAAAGCAAAAAATTTCAGAATTGCACCGTGCAATGTGGAGATATTACTGTTTGTGCATTTACAATATTCATTGATTTTTGCCATTGAAAAACGTCCAGAAATGTTTGAAGCTACTGACTGAATGAAAGGAGCTGGCATCTCACTCTCTTTGAATCTTCTTTATCATGCTAGGATTAACAGGAAAAAGCAAAAAATTTCAGAATTGCACCTTGCAATGTGGAGATATTACTGTTTGTGCATTTACAATATTCATTGATTTTTGCCATTGAAAAACATGTTTTTCATATACCAGAAATGTTTGAAGCTACTGACTGAATGAAAGGAGCTGGCATCTCACTCTCTTTGAAACTTCTTTATCATGCTAGGATTAGCAGGAAAAAGCAAAAAATTTCAGAATTGCACCGTGCAATGTGGAGATATTACTGTTTGTGCATTTACAATATTCATTGATTTTTGCCATTGAAAAACATGTTTTTCATATACCAGAAATGTTTGAAGCTACTGACTGAATGAAAGGAGCTGGCATCTCACTCTCTTTGAATCTTCTTTATCATGCCAGGATTAGCAGGAAAAAGCAAAAAATTTCAGAATTGCACCATGCAATGTGGAGATATTACTGTTTGTGCATTTACAATATTCATTGATTTTTGCCATTGAAAAACGTCCAGAAATGTTTGAAGCTACTGACTGAATGAAAGGAGCTGGCATCTCACTCTCTTTGAATCTTCTTTATCATGCTAGGATTAGCAGGAAAAAGCTAAAAATTTCAGAATTGCACCGTGCAATGTGGAGATATTACTGTTTGTGCATTTACAATATTCATTGATTTTTGCCATTGAAAAACATGTTTTTCATATACCAGAAATGTTTGAAGCTACTGACTGAATGAAAGGAGCTGGCATCTCACTCTCTTTGAATCTTCTTTATCATGCTAGGATTAGCAGGAAAAAGCTAAAAATTTCAGAATTGCACCTTGCAATGTGGAGATATTACTGTTTGTGCATTTACAATATTCATTGATTTTTGCCATTGAAAAACATGTTTTTCATATACCAGAAATGTTTGAAGCTACTGACTGAATGAAAGGAGCTGGCATCTCACTCTCTTTGAATCTTCTTTATCATGCTAGGATTAGCAGGAAAAAGCTAAAAATTTCAGAATTGCACCGTGCAATGTGGAGATATTACTGTTTGTGCATTTACAATATTCATTGATTTTTGCCATTGAAAAACATGTTTTTCATATACCAGAAATGTTTGAAGCTACTGACTGAATGAAAGGAGCTGGCATCTCACTCTCTTTGAATCTTCTTTATCATGCTAGGATTAACAGGAAAAAGCAAAAAATTTCAGAATTGCACCGTGCAATGTGGAGATATTACTGTTTGTGCATTTACAATATTCATTGATTTTTGCCATTGAAAAACATGTTTTTCATATACCAGAAATGTTTGAAGCTACTGACTGAATGAAAGGAGCTGGCATCTCACTCTCTTTGAATCTTCTTTATCATGCTAGGATTAACAGGAAAAAGCTAAAAATTTCAGAATTGCACCTTGCAATGTGGAGATATTACTGTTTGTGCATTTACAATATTCATTGATTTTTGCCATTGAAAAACATGTTTTTCATATACCAGAAATGTTTGAAGCTACTGACTGAATGAAAGGAGCTGGCATCTCACTCTCTTTGAATCTTCTTTATCATGCTAGGATTAGCAGGAAAAAGCAAAAAATTTCAGAATTGCACCTTGCAATGTGGAGATATTACTGTTTGTGCATTTACAATATTCATTGATTTTTGCCATTGAAAAACGTCCAGAAATGTTTGAAGCTACTGACTGAATGAAAGGAGCTGGCATCTCACTCTCTTTGAATCTTCTTTATCATGCTAGGATTAGCAGGAAAAAGCAAAAAAATTCAGAATTGCACCGTGCAATGTGGAGATATTACTGTTTGTGCATTTACAATATTCATTGATTTTTGCCATTGAAAAACATATTTTTCATATACCAGAAATGTTTGAAGCTACTGACTGAATGAAAGGAGCTGGCATCTCACTCTCTTTGAATCTTCTTTATCATGCTAGGATTAACAGGAAAAAGCAAAAAATTTCAGAATTGCACCGTGCAATGTGGAGATATTACTGTTTGTGCATTTACAATATTCATTGATTTTTGCCATTGAAAAACATGTTTTTCATATACCAGAAATGTTTGAAGCTACTGACTGAATGAAAGGAGCTGGCATCTCACTCTCTTTGAATCTTCTTTATCATGCTAGGATTAGCAGGAAAAAGCTAAAAATTTCAGAATTGCACCTTGCAATGTGGAGATATTACTGTTTGTGCATTTACAATATTCATTGATTTTTGCCATTGAAAAACATGTTTTTCATATACCAGAAATGTTTGAAGCTACTGACTGAATGAAAGGAGCTGGCATCTCACTCTCTTTGAATCTTCTTTATCATGCTAGGATTAGCAGGAAAAAGCTAAAAATTTCAGAATTGCACCTTGCAATGTGGAGATATTACTGTTTGTGCATTTACAATATTCATTGATTTTTGCCATTGAAAAACATGTTTTTCATATACCAGAAATGTTTGAAGCTACTGACTGAATGAAAGGAGCTGGCATCTCACTCTCTTTGAATCTTCTTTATCATGCTAGGATTAGCAGGAAAAAGCTAAAAATTTCAGAATTGCACCGTGCAATGTGGAGATATTACTGTTTGTGCATTTACAATATTCATTGATTTTTGCCATTGAAAAACATGTTTTTCATATACCAGAAATGTTTGAAGCTACTGACTGAATGAAAGGAGCTGGCATCTCACTCTCTTTGAATCTTCTTTATCATGCTAGGATTAACAGGAAAAAGCTAAAAATTTCAGAATTGCACCGTGCAATGTGGAGATATTAGTGTTTGTGCATTTACAATATTCATTGATTTTTGCCATTGAAAAACATGTTTTTCATATACCAGAAATGTTTGAAGCTACTGACTGAATGAAAGGAGCTGGCATCTCACTCTCTTTGAATCTTCTTTATCATGCTAGGATTAACAGGAAAAAGCTAAAAATTTCAGAATTGCACCGTGCAATGTGGAGATATTACTGTTTGTGCATTTACAATATTCATTGATTTTTGCCATTGAAAAACATGTTTTTCATATACCAGAAATGTTTGAAGCTACTGACTGAATGAAAGGAGCTGGCATCTCACTCTCTTTGAATCTTCTTTATCATGCTAGGATTAACAGGAAAAAGCTAAAAATTTCAGAATTGCACCTTGCAATGTGGAGATATTACTGTTTGTGCATTTACAATATTCATTGATTTTTGCCATTGAAAAACGTCCAGAAATGTTTGAAGCTACTGACTGAATGAAAGGAGCTGGCATCTCACTCTCTTTGAATCTTCTTTATCATGCTAGGATTAACAGGAAAAAGCAAAAAATTTCAGAATTGCACCTTGCAATGTGGAGATATTACTGTTTGTGCATTTACAATATTCATTGATTTTTGCCATTGAAAAACATGTTTTTCATATACCAGAAATGTTTGAAGCTACTGACTGAATGAAAGGAGCTGGCATCTCACTCTCTTTGAAACTTCTTTATCATGCTAGGATTAGCAGGAAAAAGCAAAAAATTTCAGAATTGCACCGTGCAATGTGGAGATATTACTGTTTGTGCATTTACAATATTCATTGATTTTTGCCATTGAAAAACATGTTTTTCATATACCAGAAATGTTTGAAGCTACTGACTGAATGAAAGGAGCTGGCATCTCACTCTCTTTGAATCTTCTTTATCATGCCAGGATTAGCAGGAAAAAGCAAAAAATTTCAGAATTGCACCATGCAATGTGGAGATATTACTGTTTGTGCATTTACAATATTCATTGATTTTTGCCATTGAAAAACGTCCAGAAATGTTTGAAGCTACTGACTGAATGAAAGGAGCTGGCATCTCACTCTCTTTGAATCTTCTTTATCATGCTAGGATTAGCAGGAAAAAGCTAAAAATTTCAGAATTGCACCGTGCAATGTGGAGATATTACTGTTTGTGCATTTACAATATTCATTGATTTTTGCCATTGAAAAACATGTTTTTCATATACCAGAAATGTTTGAAGCTACTGACTGAATGAAAGGAGCTGGCATCTCACTCTCTTTGAATCTTCTTTATCATGCTAGGATTAGCAGGAAAAAGCAAAAAATTTCAGAATTGCACCGTGCAATGTGGAGATATTACTGTTTGTGCATTTACAATATTCATTGATTTTTGCCATTGAAAAACGTCCAGAAATGTTTGAAGCTACTGACTGAATGAAAGGAGCTGGCATCTCACTCTCTTTGAATCTTCTTTATCATGCTAGGATTAACAGGAAAAAGCAAAAAATTTCAGAATTGCACCTTGCAATGTGGAGATATTACTGTTTGTGCATTTACAATATTCATTGATTTTTGCCATTGAAAAACATGTTTTTCTTATACCAGAAATGTTTGAAGCTACTGACTGAATGAAAGGAGCTGGCATCTCACTCTCTTTGAATCTTCTTTATCATGCTAGGATTAGCAGGAAAAAGCAAAAAATTTCAGAATTGCACCTTGCAATGTGGAGATATTACTGTTTGTGCATTTACAATATTCATTGATTTTTGCCATTGAAAAACGTCCAGAAATGTTTGAAGCTACTGACTGAATGAAAGGAGCTGGCATCTCACTCTCTTTGAATCTTCATCATGCTAGGATTAGCAGGAAAAAGCTAAAAATTTCAGAATTGCACCGTGCAATGTGGAGATATTACTGTTTGTGCATTTACAATATTCATTGATTTTTGCCATTGAAAAACATGTTTTTCATATACCAGAAATGTTTGAAGCTACTGACTGAATGAAAGGAGCTGGCATCTCACTCTCTTTGAATCTTCTTTATCATGCTAGGATTAGCAGGAAAAAGCAAAAAATTTCAGAATTGCACCTTGCAATGTGGAGATATTACTGTTTGTGCATTTACAATATTCATTGATTTTTGCCATTGAAAAACATGTTTTTCATATACCAGAAATGTTTGAAGCTACTGACTGAATGAAAGGAGCTGGCATCTCACTCTCTTTGAATCTTCTTTATCATGCTAGGATTAACAGGAAAAAGCTAAAAATTTCAGAATTGCACCGTGCAATGTGGAGATATTACTGTTTGTGCATTTACAATATTCATTGATTTTTGCCATTGAAAAACATGTTTTTCATATACCAGAAATGTTTGAAGCTACTGACTGAATGAAAGGAGCTGGCATCTCACCCTCTTTGAATCTTCTTTATCATGCTAGGATTAGCAGGAAAAAGCAAAAAATTTCAGAATTGCACCGTGCAATGTGGAGATATTACTGTTTGTGCATTTACAATATTCATTGATTTTTGCCATTGAAAAACGTCCAGAAATGTTTGAAGCTACTGACTGAATGAAAGGAGCTGGCATCTCACTCTCTTTGAATCTTCTTTATCATGCTAGGATTAGCAGGAAAAAGCTAAAAATTTCAGAATTGCACCTTGCAATGTGGAGATATTACTGTTTGTGCATTTACAATATTCATTGATTTTTGCCATTGAAAAACATGTTTTTCATATACCAGAAATGTTTGAAGCTACTGACTGAATGAAAGGAGCTGGCATCTCACTCTCTTTGAATCTTCTTTATCATGCTAGGATTAACAGGAAAAAGCTAAAAATTTCAGAATTGCACCGTGCAATGTGGAGATATTACTGTTTGTGCATTTACAATATTCATTGATTTTTGCCATTGAAAAACATGTTTTTCATATACCAGAAATGTTTGAAGCTACTGACTGAATGAAAGGAGCTGGCATCTCACTCTCTTTGAATCTTCTTTATCATGCTAGGATTAACAGGAAAAAGCTAAAAATTTCAGAATTGCACCGTGCAATGTGGAGATATTACTGTTTGTGCATTTACAATATTCATTGATTTTTGCCATTGAAAAACGTCCAGAAATGTTTGAAGCTACTGACTGAATGAAAGGAGCTGGCATCTCACTCTCTTTGAATCTTCTTTATCATGCTAGGATTAGCAGGAAAAAGCAAAAAATTTCAGAATTGCACCGTGCAATGTGGAGATATTACTGTTTGTGCATTTACAATATTCATTGATTTTTGCCATTGAAAAACGTCCAGAAATGTTTGAAGCTACTGACTGAATGAAAGGAGCTGGCATCTCACTCTCTTTGAATCTTCTTTATCATGCTAGGATTAGCAGGAAAAAGCAAAAAATTTCAGAATTGCACTGTGCAATGTGGAGATATTACTGTTTGTGCATTTACAATATTCATTGATTTTTGCCATTGAAAAACATGTTTTTCATATACCAGAAATGTTTGAAGCTACTGACTGAATGAAAGGAGCTGGCATCTCACTCTCTTTGAATCTTCTTTATCATGCTAGGATTAACAGGAAAAAGCTAAAAATTTCAGAATTGCACCGTGCAATGTGGAGATATTACTGTTTGTGCATTTACAATATTCATTGATTTTTGCCATTGAAAAACATGTTTTTCATATACCAGAAATGTTTGAAGCTACTGACTGAATGAAAGGAGCTGGCATCTCACTCTCTTTGAATCTTCTTTATCATGCTAGGATTAACAGGAAAAAGCTAAAAATTTCAGAATTGCACCTTGCAATGTGGAGATATTACTGTTTGTGCATTTACAATATTCATTGATTTTTGCCATTGAAAAACGTCCAGAAATGTTTGAAGCTACTGACTGAATGAAAGGAGCTGGCATCTCACTCTCTTTGAATCTTCTTTATCATGCTAGGATTAGCAGGAAAAAGCAAAAAATTTCAGAATTGCACCTTGCAATGTGGAGATATTACTGTTTGTGCATTTACAATATTCATTGATTTTTGCCATTGAAAAACATGTTTTTCATATACCAGAAATGTTTGAAGCTACTGACTGAATGAAAGGAGCTGGCATCTCACTCTCTTTGAATCTTCTTTATCATGCTAGGATTAACAGGAAAAAGCTAAAAATTTCAGAATTGCACCGTGCAATGTGGAGATATTACTGTTTGTGCATTTACAATATTCATTGATTTTTGCCATTGAAAAACATGTTTTTCATATACCAGAAATGTTTGAAGCTACTGACTGAATGAAAGGAGCTGGCATCTCACTCTCTTTGAATCTTCTTTATCATGCTAGGATTAGCAGGAAAAAGCAAAAAATTTCAGAATTGCACCTTGCAATGTGGAGATATTACTGTTTGTGCATTTACAATATTCATTGATTTTTGCCATTGAAAAACATGTTTTTCATATACCAGAAATGTTTGAAGCTACTGACTGAATGAAAGGAGCTGGCATCTCACTCTCTTTGAATCTTCTTTATCATGCTAGGATTAACAGGAAAAAGCTAAAAATTTCAGAATTGCACCTTGCAATGTGGAGATATTACTGTTTGTGCATTTACAATATTCATTGATTTTTGCCATTGAAAAACATGTTTTTCATATACCAGAAATGTTTGAAGCTACTGACTGAATGAAAGGAGCTGGCATCTCACTCTCTTTGAATCTTCTTTATCATGCTAGGATTAGCAGGAAAAAGCAAAAAATTTCAGAATTGCACCTTGCAATGTGGAGATATTACTGTTTGTGCATTTACAATATTCATTGATTTTTGCCATTGAAAAACGTCCAGAAATGTTTGAAGCTACTGACTGAATGAAAGGAGCTGGCATCTCACTCTCTTTGAATCTTCTTTATCATGCTAGGATTAGCAGGAAAAAGCAAAAAATTTCAGAATTGCACCATGCAATGTGGAGATATTACTGTTTGTGCATTTACAATATTCATTGATTTTTGCCATTGAAAAACATGTTTTTCATATACCAGAAATGTTTGAAGCTACTGACTGAATGAAAGGAGCTGGCATCTCACTCTCTTTGAATCTTCTTTATCATGCTAGGATTAACAGGAAAAAGCAAAAAATTTCAGAATTGCACCTTGCAATGTGGAGATATTACTGTTTGTGCATTTACAATATTCATTGATTTTTGCCATTGAAAAACATGTTTTTCATATACCAGAAATGTTTGAAGCTACTGACTGAATGAAAGGAGCTGGCATCTCACTCTCTTTGAATCTTCTTTATCATGCTAGGATTAGCAGGAAAAAGCAAAAAATTTCAGAATTGCACCTTGCAATGTGGAGATATTACTGTTTGTGCATTTACAATATTCATTGATTTTTGCCATTGAAAAACGTCCAGAAATGTTTGAAGCTACTGACTGAATGAAAGGAGCTGGCATCTCACTCTCTTTGAATCTTCTTTATCATGCTAGGATTAACAGGAAAAAGCAAAAAATTTCAGAATTGCACCTTGCAATGTGGAGATATTACTGTTTGTGCATTTACAATATTCATTGATTTTTGCCATTGAAAAACATGTTTTTCATATACCAGAAATGTTTGAAGCTACTGACTGAATGAAAGGAGCTGGCATCTCACTCTCTTTGAATCTTCTTTATCATGCTAGGATTAACAGGAAAAAGCTAAAAAATTCAGAATTGCACCGTGCAATGTGGAGATATTACTGTTTGTGCATTTACAATATTCATTGATTTTTGCCATTGAAAAACATGTTTTTCATATACCAGAAATGTTTGAAGCTACTGACTGAATGAAAGGAGCTGGCATCTCACTCTCTTTGAATCTTCTTTATCATGCTAGGATTAGCAGGAAAAAGCAAAAAATTTCAGAATTGCACCGTGCAATGTGGAGATATTACTGTTTGTGCATTTACAATATTCATTGATTTTTGCCATTGAAAAACATGTTTTTCATATACCAGAAATGTTTGAAGCTACTGACTGAATGAAAGGAGCTGGCATCTCACTCTCTTTGAATCTTCTTTATCATGCTAGGATTAACAGGAAAAAGCTAAAAATTTCAGAATTGCACCGTGCAATGTGGAGATATTACTGTTTGTGCATTTACAATATTCATTGATTTTTGCCATTGAAAAACGTCCAGAAATGTTTGAAGCTACTGACTGAATGAAAGGAGCTGGCATCTCACTCTCTTTGAATCTTCTTTATCATGCTAGGATTAACAGGAAAAAGCTAAAAATTTCAGAATTGCACCTTGCAATGTGGAGATATTACTGTTTGTGCATTTACAATATTCATTGATTTTTGCCATTGAAAAACATGTTTTTCATATACCAGAAATGTTTGAAGCTACTGACTGAATGAAAGGAGCTGGCATCTCACTCTCTTTGAATCTTCTTTATCATGCTAGGATTAGCAGGAAAAAGCAAAAAATTTCAGAATTGCACCTTGCAATGTGGAGATATTACTGTTTGTGCATTTACAATATTCATTGATTTTTGCCATTGAAAAACGTCCAGAAATGTTTGAAGCTACTGACTGAATGAAAGGAGCTGGCATCTCACTCTCTTTGAATCTTCTTTATCATGCTAGGATTAACAGGAAAAAGCTAAAAATTTCAGAATTGCACCTTGCAATGTGGAGATATTACTGTTTGTGCATTTACAATATTCATTGATTTTTGCCATTGAAAAACATGTTTTTCATATACCAGAAATGTTTGAAGCTACTGACTGAATGAAAGGAGCTGGCATCTCACTCTCTTTGAATCTTCTTTATCATGCTAGGATTAGCAGGAAAAAGCAAAAAATTTCAGAATTGCACCGTGCAATGTGGAGATATTACTGTTTGTGCATTTACAATATTCATTGATTTTTGCCATTGAAAAACATGTTTTTCATATACCAGAAATGTTTGAAGCTACTGACTGAATGAAAGGAGCTGGCATCTCACTCTCTTTGAATCTTCTTTATCATGCTAGGATTAGCAGGAAAAAGCAAAAAATTTCAGAATTGCACCTTGCAATGTGGAGATATTACTGTTTGTGCATTTACAATATTCATTGATTTTTGCCATTGAAAAACATGTTTTTCATATACCAGAAATGTTTGAAGCTACTGACTGAATGAAAGGAGCTGGCATCTCACTCTCTTTGAATCTTCTTTATCATGCTAGGATTAACAGGAAAAAGCAAAAAATTTCAGAATTGCACCGTGCAATGTGGAGATATTACTGTTTGTGCATTTACAATATTCATTGATTTTTGCCATTGAAAAACGTCCAGAAATGTTTGAAGCTACTGACTGAATGAAAGGAGCTGGCATCTCACTCTCTTTGAATCTTCTTTATCATGCTAGGATTAGCAGGAAAAAGCTAAAAATTTCAGAATTGCACCTTGCAATGTGGAGATATTACTGTTTGTGCATTTACAATATTCATTGATTTTTGCCATTGAAAAACATGTTTTTCATATACCAGAAATGTTTGAAGCTACTGACTGAATGAAAGGAGCTGGCATCTCACTCTCTTTGAATCTTCTTTATCATGCTAGGATTAGCAGGAAAAAGCTAAAAATTTCAGAATTGCACCGTGCAATGTGGAGATATTACTGTTTGTGCATTTACAATATTCATTGATTTTTGCCATTGAAAAACATGTTTTTCATATACCAGAAATGTTTGAAGCTACTGACTGAATGAAAGGAGCTGGCATCTCACTCTCTTTGAATCTTCTTTATCATGCTAGGATTAGCAGGAAAAAGCAAAAAATTTCAGAATTGCACCTTGCAATGTGGAGATATTACTGTTTGTGCATTTGAAATATTCATTGATTTTTGCCATTGAAAAACATGTTTTTCATATACCAGAAATGTTTGAAGCTACTGACTGAATGAAAGGAGCTGGCATCTCACTCTCTTTGAATCTTCTTTATCATGCTAGGATTAGCAGGAAAAAGCAAAAAATTTCAGAATTGCACCGTGCAATGTGGAGATATTACTGTTTGTGCATTTACAATATTCATTGATTTTTGCCATTGAAAAACGTCCAGAAATGTTTGAAGCTACTGACTGAATGAAAGGAGCTGGCATCTCACTCTCTTTGAATCTTCTTTATCATGCTAGGATTAACAGGAAAAAGCTAAAAATTTCAGAATTGCACCGTGCAATGTGGAGATATTACTGTTTGTGCATTTACAATATTCATTGATTTTTGCCATTGAAAAACATGTTTTTCATATACCAGAAATGTTTGAAGCTACTGACTGAATGAAAGGAGCTGGCATCTCACTCTCTTTGAATCTTCTTTATCATGCTAGGATTAACAGGAAAAAGCTAAAAATTTCAGAATTGCACCTTGCAATGTGGAGATATTTCTGTTTGTGCATTTACAATATTCATTGATTTTTGCCATTGAAAAACATGTTTTTCATATACCAGAAATGTTTGAAGCTACTGACTGAATGAAAGGAGCTGGCATCTCACTCTCTTTGAATCTTCTTTATCATGCTAGGATTAACAGGAAAAAGCTAAAAATTTCAGAATTGCACCGTGCAATGTGGAGATATTACTGTTTGTGCATTTACAATATTCATTGATTTTTGCCATTGAAAAACATGTTTTTCATATACCAGAAATGTTTGAAGCTACTGACTGAATGAAAGGAGCTGGCATCTCACTCTCTTTGAATCTTCTTTATCATGCTAGGATTAGCAGGAAAAAGCAAAAAATTTCAGAATTGCACCGTGCAATGTGGAGATATTACTGTTTGTGCATTTACAATATTCATTGATTTTTGCCATTGAAAAACATGTTTTTCATATACCAGAAATGTTTGAAGCTACTGACTGAATGAAAGGAGCTGGCATCTCACTCTCTTTGAATCTTCTTTATCATGCTAGGATTAACAGGAAAAAGCTAAAAATTTCAGAATTGCACCGTGCAATGTGGAGATATTACTGTTTGTGCATTTACAATATTCATTGATTTTTGCCATTGAAAAACATGTTTTTCATATACCAGAAATGTTTGAAGCTACTGACTGAATGAAAGGAGCTGGCATCTCACTCTCTTTGAATCTTCTTTATCATGCTAGGATTAACAGGAAAAAGCTAAAAATTTCAGAATTGCACCGTGCAATGTGGAGATATTACTGTTTGTGCATTTACAATATTCATTGATTTTTGCCATTGAAAAACATGTTTTTCATATACCAGAAATGTTTGAAGCTACTGACTGAATGAAAGGAGCTGGCATCTCACTCTCTTTGAATCTTCTTTATCATGCTAGGATTAACAGGAAAAAGCTAAAAACTTCAGAATTGCACCGTGCAATGTGGAGATATTACTGTTTGTGCATTTACAATATTCATTGATTTTTGCCATTGAAAAACGTCCAGAAATGTTTGAAGCTACTGACTGAATGAAAGGAGCTGGCATCTCACTCTCTTTGAATCTTCTTTATCATGCTAGGATTAGCAGGAAAAAGCAAAAAATTTCAGAATTGCACCTTGCAATGTGGAGATATTACTGTTTGTGCATTTACAATATTCATTGATTTTTGCCATTGAAAAACATGTTTTTCATATACCAGAAATGTTTGAAGCTACTGACTGAATGAAAGGAGCTGGCATCTCACTCTCTTTGAATCTTCTTTATCATGCTAGGATTAACAGGAAAAAGCTAAAAATTTCAGAATTGCACCGTGCAATGTGGAGATATTACTGTTTGTGCATTTACAATATTCATTGATTTTTGCCATTGAAAAACATGTTTTTCATATACCAGAAATGTTTGAAGCTACTGACTGAATGAAAGGAGCTGGCATCTCACTCTCTTTGAATCTTCTTTATCATGCTAGGATTAACAGGAAAAAGCTAAAAATTTCAGAATTGCACCGTGCAATGTGGAGATATTACTGTTTGTGCATTTACAATATTCATTGATTTTTGCCATTGAAAAACGTCCAGAAATGTTTGAAGCTACTGACTGAATGAAAGGAGCTGGCATCTCACTCTCTTTGAATCTTCTTTATCATGCTAGGATTAGCAGGAAAAAGCAAAAAATTTCAGAATTGCACCATGCAATGTGGAGATATTACTGTTTGTGCATTTACAATATTCATTGATTTTTGCCATTGAAAAACATGTTTTTCATATACCAGAAATGTTTGAAGCTACTGACTGAATGAAAGGAGCTGGCATCTCACTCTCTTTGAATCTTCTTTATCATGCTAGGATTAGCAGGAAAAAGCAAAAAATTTCAGAATTGCACCTTGCAATGTGGAGATATTACTGTTTGTGCATTTACAATATTCATTGATTTTTGCCATTGAAAAACATGTTTTTCATATACCAGAAATGTTTGAAGCTACTGACTGAATGAAAGGAGCTGGCATCTCACTCTCTTTGAATCTTCTTTATCATGCTAGGATTAACAGGAAAAAGCTAAAAATTTCAGAATTGCACCTTGCAATGTGGAGATATTACTGTTTGTGCATTTACAATATTCATTGATTTTTGCCATTGAAAAACATGTTTTTCATATACCAGAAATGTTTGAAGCTACTGACTGAATGAAAGGAGCTGGCATCTCACTCTCTTTGAATCTTCTTTATCATGCTAGGATTAACAGGAAAAAGCAAAAAATTTCAGAATTGCACCTTGCAATGTGGAGATATTACTGTTTGTGCATTTACAATATTCATTGATTTTTGCCATTGAAAAACATGTTTTTCATATACCAGAAATGTTTGAAGCTACTGACTGAATGAAAGGAGCTGGCATCTCACTCTCTTTGAATCTTCTTTATCATGCTAGGATTAACAGGAAAAAGCTAAAAATTTCAGAATTGCACCGTGCAATGTGGAGATATTACTGTTTGTGCATTTACAATATTCATTGATTTTTGCCATTGAAAAACGTCCAGAAATGTTTGAAGCTACTGACTGAATGAAAGGAGCTGGCATCTCACTCTCTTTGAATCTTCTTTATCATGCTAGGATTAGCAGGAAAAAGCTAAAAATTTCAGAATTGCACCTTGCAATGTGGAGATATTACTGTTTGTGCATTTACAATATTCATTGATTTTTGCCATTGAAAAACATGTTTTTCATATACCAGAAATGTTTGAAGCTACTGACTGAATGAAAGGAGCTGGCATCTCACTCTCTTTGAATCTTCTTTATCATGCTAGGATTAGCAGGAAAAAGCAAAAAATTTCAGAATTGCACCTTGCAATGTGGAGATATTACTGTTTGTGCATTTACAATATTCATTGATTTTTGCCATTGAAAAACGTCCAGAAATGTTTGAAGCTACTGACTGAATGAAAGGAGCTGGCATCTCACTCTCTTTGAATCTTCTTTATCATGCTAGGATTAACAGGAAAAAGCTAAAAATTTCAGAATTGCACCTTGCAATGTGGAGATATTACTGTTTGTGCATTTACAATATTCATTGATTTTTGCCATTGAAAAACATGTTTTTCATATACCAGAAATGTTTGAAGCTACTGACTGAATGAAAGGAGCTGGCATCTCACTCTCTTTGAATCTTCTTTATCATGCTAGGATTAGCAGGAAAAAGCAAAAAATTTCAGAATTGCACCTTGCAATGTGGAGATATTACTGTTTGTGCATTTACAATATTCATTGATTTTTGCCATTGAAAAACATGTTTTTCATATACCAGAAATGTTTGAAGCTACTGACTGAATGAAAGGAGCTGGCATCTCACTCTCTTTGAATCTTCTTTATCATGCTAGGATTAACAGGAAAAAGCTAAAAATTTCAGAATTGCACCGTGCAATGTGGAGATATTACTGTTTGTGCATTTACAATATTCATTGATTTTTGCCATTGAAAAACGTCCAGAAATGTTTGAAGCTACTGACTGAATGAAAGGAGCTGGCATCTCACTCTCTTTGAATCTTCTTTATCATGCTAGGATTAGCAGGAAAAAGCAAAAAATTTCAGAATTGCAACGTGCAATGTGGAGATATTACTGTTTGTGCATTTACAATATTCATTGATTTTTGCCATTGAAAAACATGTTTTTCATATACCAGAAATGTTTGAAGCTACTGACTGAATGAAAGGAGCTGGCATCTCACTCTCTTTGAATCTTCTTTATCATGCTAGGATTAGCAGGAAAAAGCAAAAAATTTCAGAATTGCACCTTGCAATGTGGAGATATTACTGTTTGTGCATTTACAATATTCATTGATTTTTGCCATTGAAAAACATGTTTTTCATATACCAGAAATGTTTGAAGCTACTGACTGAATGAAAGGAGCTGGCATCTCACTCTCTTTGAATCTTCTTTATCATGCTAGGATTAACAGGAAAAAGCTAAAAATTTCAGAATTGCACCGTGCAATGTGGAGATATTACTGTTTGTGCATTTACAATATTCATTGATTTTTGCCATTGAAAAACGTCCAGAAATGTTTGAAGCTACTGACTGAATGAAAGGAGCTGGCATCTCACTCTCCTTGAATCTTCTTTATCATGCTAGGATTAGCAGGAAAAAGCAAAAAATTTCAGAATTGCACCGTGCAATGTGGAGATATTACTGTTTGTGCATTTACAATATTCATTGATTTTTGCCATTGAAAAACATGTTTTTCATATACCAGAAATGTTTGAAGCTACTGACTGAATGAAAGGAGCTGGCATCTCACTCTCTTTGAATCTTCTTTATCATGCTAGGATTAACAGGAAAAAGCTAAAAATTTCAGAATTGCACCGTGCAATGTGGAGATATTACTGTTTGTGCATTTACAATATTCATTGATTTTTGCCATTGAAAAACATGTTTTTCATATACCAGAAATGTTTGAAGCTACTGACTGAATGAAAGGAGCTGGCATCTCACTCTCTTTGAATCTTCTTTATCATGCTAGGATTAGCAGGAAAAAGCAAAAAATTTCAGAATTGCACCTTGCAATGTGGAGATATTACTGTTTGTGCATTTACAATATTCATTGATTTTTGCCATTGAAAAACGTCCAGAAATGTTTGAAGCTACTGACTGAATGAAAGGAGCTGGCATCTCACTCTGAATCTTCTTTATCATGCTAGGATTAGCAGGAAAAAGCAAAAAATTTCAGAATTGCACCGTGCAATGTGGAGATATTACTGTTTGTGCATTTACAATATTCATTGATTTTTGCCATTGAAAAACATGTTTTTCATATACCAGAAATGTTTGAAGCTACTGACTGAATGAAAGGAGCTGGCATCTCACTCTCTTTGAATCTTCTTTATCATGCTAGGATTAACAGGAAAAAGCTAAAAATTTCAGAATTGCACCGTGCAATGTGGAGATATTACTGTTTGTGCATTTACAATATTCATTGATTTTTGCCATTGAAAAACGTCCAGAAATGTTTGAAGCTACTGACTGAATGAAAGGAGCTGGCATCTCACTCTCTTTGAATCTTCTTTATCATGCTAGGATTAGCAGGAAAAAGCAAAAAATTTCAGAATTGCACCGTGCAATGTGGAGATATTACTGTTTGTGCATTTACAATATTCATTGATTTTTGCCATTGAAAAACATGTTTTTCATATACCAGAAATGTTTGAAGCTACTGACTGAATGAAAGGAGCTGGCATCTCACTCTCTTTGAATCTTCTTTATCATGCTAGGATTAACAGGAAAAAGCTAAAAATTTCAGAATTGCACCTTGCAATGTGGAGATATTACTGTTTGTGCATTTACAATATTCATTGATTTTTGCCATTGAAAAACATGTTTTTCATATACCAGAAATGTTTGAAGCTACTGACTGAATGAAAGGAGCTGGCATCTCACTCTCTTTGAATCTTCTTTATCATGCTAGGATTAACAGGAAAAAGCTAAAAATTTCAGAATTGCACCGTGCAATGTGGAGATATTACTGTTTGTGCATTTACAATATTCATTGATTTTTGCCATTGAAAAACGTCCAGAAATGTTTGAAGCTACTGACTGAATGAAAGGAGCTGGCATCTCACTCTCTTTGAATCTTCTTTATCATGCTAGGATTAGCAGGAAAAAGCAAAAAATTTCAGAATTGCACCTTGCAATGTGGAGATATTACTGTTTGTGCATTTACAATATTCATTGATTTTTGCCATTGAAAAACATGTTTTTCATATACCAGAAATGTTTGAAGTTACTGACTGAATGAAAGGAGCTGGCATCTTACTCTCTTTGAATCTTCTTTATCATGCTAGGATTAGCAGGAAAAAGCAAAAAATTTCAGAATTGCACCTTGCAATGTGGAGATATTACTGTTTGTGCATTTACAATATTCATTGATTTTTGCCATTGAAAAACATGTTTTTCATATACCAGAAATGTTTGAAGCTACTGACTGAATGAAAGGAGCTGGCATCTCACTCTCTTTGAATCTTCTTTATCATGCTAGGATTAGCAGGAAAAAGCAAAAAATTTCAGAATTGCACCGTGCAATGTGGAGATATTACTGTTTGTGCATTTACAATATTCATTGATTTTTGCCATTGAAAAACATGTTTTTCATATACCAGAAATGTTTGAAGCTACTGACTGAATGAAAGGAGCTGGCATCTCACTCTCTTTGAATCTTCTTTATCATGCTAGGATTAGCAGGAAAAAGCAAAAAATTTCAGAATTGCACCGTGCAATGTGGAGATATTACTGTTTGTGCATTTACAATATTCATTGATTTTTGCCATTGAAAAACATGTTTTTCATATACCAGAAATGTTTGAAGCTACTG
Organism: Phyllobates terribilis; assembly: GCF_046119375.1. Lineage (NCBI taxonomy): Eukaryota > Metazoa > Chordata > Amphibia > Anura > Dendrobatidae > Phyllobates > Phyllobates terribilis. Next base: position 6,753 of record NW_027369024.1, on the reverse strand, counting down.
ACTGAATGAAAGGAGCTGGCATCTCACTCTCTTTGAATCTTCTTTATCATGCTAGGATTAACAGGAAAAAGCTAAAAATTTCAGAATTGCACCTTGCAATGTGGAGATATTACTGTTTGTGCATTTACAATATTCATTGATTTTTGCCATTGAAAAACATGTTTTTCATATACCAGAAATGTTTGAAGCTACTGACTGAATGAAAGGAGCTGGCATCTCACTCTCTTTGAATCTTCTTTATCATGCTAGGATTAACAGGAAAAAGCTAAAAATTTCAGAATTGCACCTTGCAATGTGGAGATATTACTGTTTGTGCATTTACAATATTCATTGATTTTTGCCATTGAAAAACATGTTTTTCATATACCAGAAATGTTTGAAGCTACTGACTGAATGAAAGGAGCTGGCATCTCACTCTCTTTGAATCTTCTTTATCATGCTAGGATTAACAGGAAAAAGCTAAAAATTTCAGAATTGCACCGTGCAATGTGGAGATATTACTGTTTGTGCATTTACAATATTCATTGATTTTTGCCATTGAAAAACGTCCAGAAATGTTTGAAGCTACTGACTGAATGAAAGGAGCTGGCATCTCACTCTCTTTGAATCTTCTTTATCATGCTAGGATTAACAGGAAAAAGCTAAAAATTTCAGAATTGCACCTTGCAATGTGGAGATATTACTGTTTGTGCATTTACAATATTCATTGATTTTTGCCATTGAAAAACGTCCAGAAATGTTTGAAGCTACTGACTGAATGAAAGGAGCTGGCATCTCACTCTCTTTGAATCTTCTTTATCATGCTAGGATTAGCAGGAAAAAGCAAAAAATTTCAGAATTGCACCGTGCAATGTGGAGATATTACTGTTTGTGCATTTACAATATTCATTGATTTTTGCCATTGAAAAACATGTTTTTCATATACCAGAAATGTTTGAAGCTACTGACTGAATGAAAGGAGCTGGCATCTCACTCTCTTTGAATCTTCTTTATCATGCTAGGATTAGCAGGAAAAAGCTAAAAATTTCAGAATTGCACCGTGCAATGTGGAGATATTACTGTTTGTGCATTTACAATATTCATTGATTTTTGCCATTGAAAAACATGTTTTTCATATACCAGAAATGTTTGAAGCTACTGACTGAATGAAAGGAGCTGGCATCTCACTCTCTTTGAATCTTCTTTATCATGCTAGGATTAACAGGAAAAAGCAAAAAATTTCAGAATTGCACCTTGCAATGTGGAGATATTACTGTTTGTGCATTTACAATATTCATTGATTTTTGCCATTGAAAAACGTCCAGAAATGTTTGAAGCTACTGACTGAATGAAAGGAGCTGGCATCTCACTCTCTTTGAATCTTCTTTATCATGCTAGGATTAGCAGGAAAAAGCAAAAAATTTCAGAATTGCACCTTGCAATGTGGAGATATTACTGTTTGTGCATTTACAATATTCATTGATTTTTGCCATTGAAAAACATGTTTTTCATATACCAGAAATGTTTGAAGCTACTGACTGAATGAAAGGAGCTGGCATCTCACTCTCTTTGAATCTTCTTTATCATGCTAGGATTAACAGGAAAAAGCTAAAAATTTCAGAATTGCACCGTGCAATGTGGAGATATTACTGTTTGTGCATTTACAATATTCATTGATTTTTGCCATTGAAAAACGTCCAGAAATGTTTGAAGCTACTGACTGAATGAAAGGAGCTGGCATCTCACTCTCTTTGAATCTTCTTTATCATGCTAGGATTAGCAGGAAAAAGCAAAAATTTCAGAATTGCACCTTGCAATGTGGAGATATTACTGTTTGTGCATTTACAATATTCATTGATTTTTGCCATTGAAAAACATGTTTTTCATATACCAGAAATGTTTGAAGCTACTGACTGAATGAAAGGAGCTGGCATCTCACTCTCTTTGAATCTTCTTTATCATGCTAGGATTAACAGGAAAAAGCTAAAAATTTCAGAATTGCACCGTGCAATGTGGAGATATTACTGTTTGTGCATTTACAATATTCATTGATTTTTGCCATTGAAAAACATGTTTTTCATATACCAGAAATGTTTGAAGCTACTGACTGAATGAAAGGAGCTGGCATCTCACTCTCTTTGAATCTTCTTTATCATGCTAGGATTAACAGGAAAAAGCTAAAAATTTCAGAATTGCACCGTGCAATGTGGAGATATTACTGTTTGTGCATTTACAATATTCATTGATTTTTGCCATTGAAAAACGTCCAGAAATGTTTGAAGCTACTGACTGAATGAAAGGAGCTGGCATCTCACTCTCTTTGAATCTTCTTTATCATGCTAGGATTAGCAGGAAAAAGCAAAAAATTTCAGAATTGCACCGTGCAATGTGGAGATATTACTGTTTGTGCATTTACAATATTCATTGATTTTTGCCATTGAAAAACATGTTTTTCATATACCAGAAATGTTTGAAGCTACTGACTGAATGAAAGGAGCTGGCATCTCACTCTCTTTGAATCTTCTTTATCATGCTAGGATTAGCAGGAAAAAGCAAAAAATTTCAGAATTGCACCTTGCAATGTGGAGATATTACTGTTTGTGCATTTACAATATTCATTGATTTTTGCCATTGAAAAACATGTTTTTCATATACCAGAAATGTTTGAAGCTACTGACTGAATGAAAGGAGCTGGCATCTCACTCTCTTTGAATCTTCTTTATCATGCTAGGATTAACAGGAAAAAGCTAAAAATTTCAGAATTGCACCTTGCAATGTGGAGATATTACTGTTTGTGCATTTACAATATTCATTGATTTTTGCCATTGAAAAACATGTTTTTCATATACTAGAAATGTTTGAAGCTACTGACTGAATGAAAGGAGCTGGCATCTCACTCTCTTTGAATCTTCTTTATCATGCTAGGATTAACAGGAAAAAGCAAAAAATTTCAGAATTGCACCTTGCAATGTGGAGATATTACTGTTTGTGCATTTACAATATTCATTGATTTTTGCCATTGAAAAACATGTTTTTCATATACCAGAAATGTTTGAAGCTACTGACTGAATGAAAGGAGCTGGCATCTCACTCTCTTTGAATCTTCTTTATCATGCTAGGATTAACAGGAAAAAGCTAAAAATTTCAGAATTGCACCGTGCAATGTGGAGATATTACTGTTTGTGCATTTACAATATTCATTGATTTTTGCCATTGAAAAACGTCCAGAAATGTTTGAAGCTACTGACTGAATGAAAGGAGCTGGCATCTCACTCTCTTTGAATCTTCTTTATCATGCTAGGATTAGCAGGAAAAAGCTAAAAATTTCAGAATTGCACCTTGCAATGTGGAGATATTACTGTTTGTGCATTTACAATATTCATTGATTTTTGCCATTGAAAAACATGTTTTTCATATACCAGAAATGTTTGAAGCTACTGACTGAATGAAAGGAGCTGGCATCTCACTCTCTTTGAATCTTCTTTATCATGCTAGGATTAGCAGGAAAAAGCTAAAAATTTCAGAATTGCACCTTGCAATGTGGAGATATTACTGTTTGTGCATTTACAATATTCATTGATTTTTGCCATTGAAAAACGTCCAGAAATGTTTGAAGCTACTGACTGAATGAAAGGAGCTGGCATCTCACTCTCTTTGAATCTTCTTTATCATGCTAGGATTAGCAGGAAAAAGCTAAAAATTTCAGAATTGCACCGTGCAATGTGGAGATATTACTGTTTGTGCATTTACAATATTCATTGATTTTTGCCATTGAAAAACATGTTTTTCATATACCAGAAATGTTTGAAGCTACTGACTGAATGAAAGGAGCTGGCATCTCACTCTCTTTGAATCTTCTTTATCATGCTAGGATTAACAGGAAAAAGCTAAAAATTTCAGAATTGCACCTTGCAATGTGGAGATATTACTGTTTGTGCATTTACAATATTCATTGATTTTTGCCATTGAAAAACGTCCAGAAATGTTTGAAGCTACTGACTGAATGAAAGGAGCTGGCATCTCACTCTCTTTGAATCTTCTTTATCATGCTAGGATTAGCAGGAAAAAGCTAAAAATTTCAGAATTGCACCTTGCAATGTGGAGATATTACTGTTTGTGCATTTACAATATTCATTGATTTTTGCCATTGAAAAACATGTTTTTCATATACCAGAAATGTTTGAAGCTACTGACTGAATGAAAGGAGCTGGCATCTCACTCTCTTTGAATCTTCTTTATCATGCTAGGATTAACAGGAAAAAGCAAAAAATTTCAGAATTGCACCTTGCAATGTGGAGATATTACTGTTTGTGCATTTACAATATTCATTGATTTTTGCCATTGAAAAACGTCCAGAAATGTTTGAAGCTACTGACTGAATGAAAGGAGCTGGCATCTCACTCTCTTTGAATCTTCTTTATCATGCTAGGATTAACAGGAAAAAGCTAAAAATTTCAGAATTGCACCGTGCAATGTGGAGATATTACTGTTTGTGCATTTACAATATTCATTGATTTTTGCCATTGAAAACGTCCAGAAATGTTTGAAGCTACTGACTGAATGAAAGGAGCTGGCATCTCACTCTCTTTGAATCTTCTTTATCATGCTAGGATTAACAGGAAAAAGCTAAAAATTTCAGAATTGCACCGTGCAATGTGGAGATATTACTGTTTGTGCATTTACAATATTCATTGATTTTTGCCATTGAAAAACATGTTTTTCATATACCAGAAATGTTTGAAGCTACTGACTGAATGAAAGGAGCTGGCATCTCACTCTCTTTGAATCTTCTTTATCATGCTAGGATTAGCAGGAAAAAGCAAAAAATTTCAGAATTGCACCTTGCAATGTGGAGATATAACTGTTTGTGCATTTACAATATTCATTGATTTTTGCCATTGAAAAACATGTTTTTCATATACCAGAAATGTTTGAAGCTACTGACTGAATGAAAGGAGCTGGCATCTCACTCTCTTTGAATCTTCTTTATCATGCTAGGATTAGCAGGAAAAAGCTAAAAATTTCAGAATTGCACCTTGCAATGTGGAGATATTACTGTTTGTGCATTTACAATATTCATTGATTTTTGCCATTGAAAAACATGTTTTTCATATACCAGAAATGTTTGAAGCTACTGACTGAATGAAAGGAGCTGGCATCTCACTCTCTTTGAATCTTCTTTATCATGCTCTAGGATTAGCAGGAAAAAGCTAAAAATTTCAGAATTGCACCTTGCAATGTGGAGATATTACTGTTTGTGCATTTACAATATTCATTGATTTTTGCCATTGAAAAACATGTTTTTCATATACCAGAAATGTTTGAAGCTACTGACTGAATGAAAGGAGCTGGCATCTCACTCTCTTTGAATCTTCTTTATCATGCTAGGATTAGCAGGAAAAAGCAAAAAATTTCAGAATTGCACCGTGCAATGTGGAGATATTACTGTTTGTGCATTTACAATATTCATTGATTTTTGCCATTGAAAAACGTCCAGAAATGTTTGAAGCTACTGACTGAATGAAAGGAGCTGGCATCTCACTCTCTTTGAATCTTCTTTATCATGCTAGGATTAACAGGAAAAAGCTAAAAATTTCAGAATTGCACCGTGCAATGTGGAGATATTACTGTTTGTGCATTTACAATATTCATTGATTTTTGCCATTGAAAAACATGTTTTTCATATACCAGAAATGTTTGAAGCTACTGACTGAATGAAAGGAGCTGGCATCTCACTCTCTTTGAATCTTCTTTATCATGCTAGGATTAACAGGAAAAAGCTAAAAATTTCAGAATTGCACCTTGCAATGTGGAGATATTACTGTTTGTGCATTTACAATATTCATTGATTTTTGCCATTGAAAAACGTCCAGAAATGTTTGAAGCTACTGACTGAATGAAAGGAGCTGGCATCTCACTCTCTTTGAATCTTCTTTATCATGCTAGGATTAACAGGAAAAAGCTAAAAATTTCAGAATTGCACCTTGCAATGTGGAGATATTACTGTTTGTGCATTTACAATATTCATTGATTTTTGCCATTGAAAAACATGTTTTTCATATACCAGAAATGTTTGAAGCTACTGACTGAATGAAAGGAGCTGGCATCTCACTCTCTTTGAATCTTCTTTATCATGCTAGGATTAACAGGAAAAAGCTAAAAATTTCAGAATTGCACCTTGCAATGTGGAGATATTACTGTTTGTGCATTTACAATATTCATTGATTTTTGTCATTGAAAAACATGTTTTTCATATACCAGAAATGTTTGAAGCTACTGACTGAATGAAAGGAGCTGGCATCTCACTCTCTTTGAATCTTCTTTATCATGCTAGGATTAACAGGAAAAAGCTAAAAATTTCAGAATTGCACCTTGCAATGTGGAGATATTACTGTTTGTGCATTTACAATATTCATTGATTTTTGCCATTGAAAAACATGTTTTTCATATACCAGAAATGTTTGAAGCTACTGACTGAATGAAAGGAGCTGGCATCTCACTCTCTTTGAATCTTCTTTATCATGCTAGGATTAGCAGGAAAAAGCAAAAAATTTCAGAATTGCACCGTGCAATGTGGAGATATTACTGTTTGTGCATTTACAATATTCATTGATTTTTGCCATTGAAAAACGTCCAGAAATGTTTGAAGCTACTGACTGAATGAAAGGAGCTGGCATCTCACTCTCTTTGAATCTTCTTTATCATGCTAGGATTAACAGGAAAAAGCTAAAAATTTCAGAATTGCACCGTGCAATGTGGAGATATTACTGTTTG